>NC_066567.1:8289984-8297484 GCF_024679095.1 Eriocheir sinensis
AGTAGTAGGCGTAGTAGTAGTAGTAGTAGTTGTAGTAGTAGTAGTAGGAGGAGGAGGAGGAAGAAGAAGAAGGAGGTATAGAATTTTCCTTTTATTTCTTACTTTTAACTTTTCTTTCGTCTTTATCACTTTTTCCTTTATTTTCTTTCTTTTTCACATTTTCCTTTTTTTCCCTTCTTTCTTTTCGTCTTTTTGTCTTCTGCATCTCTCTATCTTTTCTTTTCTTTTTCTTCTCTTTCATTTGTTCTCTTTCTCCTTCACTTTCTTCCTGTTTCTCTTCATTTGGGTGGAAATTTGTATATATATTATTTTCTCTTTCTCTTCCTCCTCTTGTTCTGTTTCGTTCTTCTGTATTTTTCCCTTTCCTTCACTTCCTCCTTTTCTTCCTCTTTCTCTTTCTTGTCCTTGTTCTTATTCCTGTTATTCTTCACTTTCTTTTCTTTGCCATGTTGTATTTTTCCTTTTCCTCTTCCTCTCTTCTCCTTCTTCTTCCATCTTCTTCTTCTCCTTCTTCTTCATCTCCTCCTCCATCTTGTTCTTATTCTTTTTATTCGTTTTCTATCCGTTCTTGGTCTTCTTTTTTTTCTCTTCCTCTCTTCTTCTCCTCCTCCTCCTCCCCTTCTTCTTCATCTTTTCCCTTCTCCTTTTCCTCCTCTCCTCCTCCTCCTTGTTCTTATTCCCCTTATTCTTTTTTCTGTCCGTTCTTGGTCTTCTTTTTTCTCTTCCTCTCTTCTCCTCCTCCTCCTCTTTCTTCTTCCCCTTCTTCCTCTTCATCTTCTCCCCTCTTCTCTTCCCTTATCTCCTTTCATTCGTCTCTCCTTTTGTTTCCGTTTCTAATTTATCTTAACGCTCTCTTTAATCTTCTCATATCATTTATTTTTATCTCCCTCCTCTCCCTCCTCCTCCTCCTCCTCCTCCTCCTCCTCCTCCTCCTCCTCCTGCTCCTCTCTTGTCTCCGGCTTGCTCATTTAATTTACATATTTCACGCTGAGCAGTGTCGTGCCCGAGAGAAAGAGAGAAGAGGAGGAGGAGGAGGAGGAGGAGGAGAGAGGTTGGATGGAGGAAAAAGCAAAGAAGGTAAGAGAGGTCAATGCTGAGAGAGAGAGAGAGAGAGAGAGAGAGAGAGAGAGTAGCTATCATTTTCTTTCCCTTCTTCAGCCCTCAAAGTATAGCCGTCTCCAGATTGGGTCTCTCTCTCTCTCTCTCTCTCTCTCTCTCTCTCTCTCTCTCTCTCTCTCTCTTATGGTAATTTTCTTTGTCTATGCCAGGTTTGTTTTGTCTGTCTGTCTGTCTGTCTGTCTGTCTGTCTGTCTGTTGTCTCACTTTCAAATTCTCTTTCTCAGGGACGGCGTCTGATATTTCTTCTCCCTCTTTGTTTGTTTTATATTTCATATTTTCTTTGTTTCTTTATGTACGCTCTCTCTCTCTCTCTCTCTCTCTCTCTCTCTCTCTCTCTCTCTCTCTCTCTCTCTCTCTCTCTCTCTCTCTCTCTCTCTCTCTCTCTCTCTCTCTCTCTCTCTCTCTCGTTCTGTTTTCATTGGTCTTGTTTTTCCATGTTTTTTTCTTCTTTTTTTTCTTTATCTCTATCTCCCTCTCTCCCTCTCTCTCTCCTTCCCTCCCTCCCTCCCTCCCTCTTTTATCTCATATTTCACTCTCCATTTGTTTTATGTCCATTCCTCCCTTTCCTCCCTCTCGTTTTCCTCTCTTTCCTATCATATATCTTCCTCACTCCTCTCCTCCTCCTCCTCTCTCTCTCTCTCTCTCTCTCTCTCTCTCTCTCTCTCTCTCTCTCTCTCTCTCTCTCTCTCTCTCTCTCTCTCTCTCTCTCTCTCACACACACACACACACACACACACACACACACACACACACACACACACACACGCACACACACACGCTCAGCTTTCATCCCGCCACCGAGTTCTTCCTTCCTCTGATTTCCCTTTCCTTCCTCTCCCTTCCTCTCCCTTCCTCTCCCTTTCTCTCCCTTTCTCTCCCTTCTATTTCCTTCCTTCTTTAAATTCCTTTCTTTCTCTTTCCTCTTTTTTCTTCTTATTTATTCAATCTCTTCCCTTTCAATCCCTTCCTTCCTCTGATTTCCCTTTCCTTCCTCTCTTCCCTTTCTCTCCCTTTCTCTCCCTTTTTTAAATTCCCTTCTGGATCTTTCCTTTATTTTCCTCTTTATTCCTTCCCTTCCCTTTCCCTTCCCTTTCAATCTATTCCACTCCCTTTCGTTCCTTTCCCTTCTTTTCTAAATCCTTTCCCTTCCCTTCCTTTCCCTTCCCTTCCTTATGTAATCCTTTCCTTTCCTTCTCTCTCCCCAACCACGATTAATCCTTCTCTCCCCTCTTTCGCTTCTCCACGCAATCAATTTTTTTCCCTTCTCTTTCCTTCTTTTATTTTCCATTGCTTTCTTTATTCTTCCCTTCCTTTTTATTCATCCACTCTTACTCTTCCCTTCAATTCCCTTCCCGTTCTGTTCCGTCTAACCCCTTTTCCTTCCCTTTTCCATTCTTTTCTCATCATTTCCTTCTTTTCATTGTCTTCTAACCCATTTCTTTCCCTTCCATTCCCTTTCCTTCCCTTCCTCTCCCTTCTCTTCACATTCCCTTCCTTCCTTTCCCTTCTCATCCTCTTTTATCTATCCCCTTTCCTTCTTTTCCCTTCTCTTCCCTTTTTTCTCTTTTCCATGGCCTTCCCTTCCCTTTCCTTTCCATTTTCCCTTCATCCCCTTCAATATAACACTTCCCCTTCCCTTCTCTTCTCTTCCCTTTCCTTCCCTTCCCTTCCCTTCCCTTCCCTTCCCCTCACTTCCTTTCCCTTCCCTTCCCTTCTATTCCCTTCCTTTCCCTTCCTTTCACTTCCCCTCATTTTCTTTCCCTTCCCATCCTCTTCCATCTAACCCCTCTTCTTCTTACCCCTTCCCTTCCCTTTTTTCTCTTTCTTGGTCGTCCCTTCTCTCTCCATATTCTCTTCATCCCCTTCAATCTAACCCCTTCCCTTCCCTTCCCTTCCCTTCCATTCCATTCCCTTCCCTTCCCTTCCCTTCCCTTTGATTCCCTTCCCTTTGATTCCCTTCCTTTTCCTTAACCTCTTTCCTTCTCTTCTTATCCCTTCCCTCTCCTTCCTTCACTATCCTATCCATCACCTTCCCTTCCCGTTCCTTCCTCCCGATCCACACAACAAGCCATTAACCCTCCCGTCCTTCACTTCCTCCACACACAGCCTGCAACAGGACCTACTACGGCAGGATGGGCTCCACCTACACGCTGCAGGTGCATCGGCCGCACGAGACGAGCCTCCCGCACTTCTGCCAACTCACCTTCATCGCTTCCAGGGACCTTTACGGCGACCTGGTGCAGCTCAGCATCGAGAAATTCAGCGTTGGAAGGTGTGTACGGGGCGCAGGGTTGGAGGTGAGGGAGAGAGGGACGGAGTGAGTGAGTGAGTGAAGAGAGGGGAAGAGAGGGCGATGAAAGAGAGAGAAAGGGGAGGAAAGGGGAAAGAATGAAAGAGAGAGTGTGTTAGGGGTGCAGGGTTGGAGGTGAGGGAGAGAGGGAAGGAGTGAGTGAGTGAAGAGAGGGGAAGAGAGGGCGACGAAAGAGAGAGAAAGGGGAGGAAAGGGGAAAGAATGAAAGAGAGTGTGTTAGGGGTGCAGGGTTGGAGGTGAGGGAAGGAGTGAGTGAGTGAGTGAAGAGAGGGGAAGAGAGGGAGATGAAAGAGAGAAAGGGGGGGAAAGGGGGACAATGAAAGAGAGAGAGAGGGAGAATAAGGGGAAGAGTAGGAAAGAGGGAGAGGGGTAGGGAGGAAGCGTAAGAGAGAGAGAGGGAGGAAGGGAAGAGAGAGTGAGGGGAAAGGGAGGAAGGTGAAGGGAAGGAAGAACGAAGGGGGAAGGGCGAAGGACGAAGGGTGAAGGACGAAGGAGGAAGGTTGAAGGACGAAGGAGGAAGGTTGAAGGACGAAGGAGGAAGGGGGAAGGACGAAGGAGGAAGGGGGAAGGACGAAGGAGGAAGGTTGAAGGACGAAGGAGGAAGGGGGAAGGACGAAGGAGGAAGGGGGACGGACGAAGGAGGAAGGGGGAAGGACGAAGGAGGAAGGGGGAAGGACGAAGGAGGAAGGAAGGACGAAGGAGGAAGGGGGAAGGACAGAAGGAGGAAGGAAGGAGAAGGAGGAAGGAAGGAAAGAGGAATGGATTGAAGGAAGGAAGAAGAAGAGAAGAGAAGAAGAGAGATTAGTCAGGCTGGAATTGAAGTTCGGTTTGGATGGCTGGATAATGTGTTAGAGAGAGAATTAGTTTGCTATTGGAAAGTTCAGAAATGGAATGTCACTCGTGTGGATATGTGTGAGAGAGAGCATTAGGCAGGCATCCCGAACATCAAATTTCCCAACATGTCCCAAACTGTCCGGACGCTGGATTAGCAAAAAAAGAGTAATTTACATTTTATTTTTATTTTATTTTCGATTTTTATTTTTTAGTTGTAATTAAAACCTCAAATAACTGCTCATTGCATGGGACGGAGGCCTTTCCAATCTCTCTCTCTCTCTCTCTCTCTCTCTCTCTCTCTCTCTCTCTCTCTCTCTCTCTCTCTCTCAGAAAAAAAAAAATAGTGTTTCTGTCCCATTAAACGCACTTACACACACACACACACACACACACACACACACACACACACACACACACACACACACACATTCACACACACACAAATGACAATACTCTCCTTTTTTTTTTACCTTAATTGTTGTTTTGTTGTTGTCATTGTTGTTGTTGTTGTTGTTGTTGGCGGTGGCGGTGGCGGAGTAATTTTCAACCGGTTTCCAAGGACCATTTTTTTTCTATTTTATTTTCCCTTCGCCGCCAACAAAAGCTTTTTAATTATCTAGAAAAAAAAATGAAAACTGAGGTAAAAAAAATGCAACGGAACACAACCTGGAAATAAATCAGAGGTGTGCAAGGGGGGGGAGGGGGGGCTGGTAGGGGGTTTAGGGGGGCGGGGGGGAGGGGGGGGGGGCAGAAAGGCTGGCTCTGATGATTGGAAAGATTACATCCACGCGTTGACAGGCGGAGTGGCAGTGATTTTGATGCCACTTCCCGTTTTCTATTCGCCTCTATTTATTTTTATTTTCAGGGGTGACCAAAGAGAACGTGGTGGGGAGGGTCTGTGTGTGTGTGTGTGTGTGTGTGTGTGTGTGTGTGTACGTAAACTTTTCCCTCGTTAGTAATGTCGAGCGTATAAACCTCGTATGTGCGTTCCTTTTTTTTTTTTTCCTGTGACTGGTGGTGGTGGTGGTGGTGGTGGTGGTGGTGTTTGGCAGGGCGCGGAGGGAAAACAGCAGGTGTGTGATAGGGATGTCAGGTGGTGGTGACGGTGGTGGTGGTGGTGGAGTATTGGGTCTGAAAGTGGAGTTGAGTAGTCTAATGTAAGTATGGTGTTCCAAGGTGGTGGTGGTGGTGGTGGTGAATAAGTACGTGATATTGAAGTGGAGGTGTTGTATGGTGGTGGAGTGGTGATGTTGCCGATGTAGTGGTGATTTAGCGTGAGAGATTTAGAGGTGATGGAGTTGATGTAGTGGAGGTGACGAAATGGTGTTGAAGGGGATATGGAGTGGTAATGAGATTGTAGCGTAGTGGTGGTGAAGGAGTTGTTGTGAGAATGGAAACTGAAGTGGTGTTGGAGTGGTGTTGTAGTGAGCACAGGGGAGTGGTGGTGCTAGTGGAGTGGTGCTGAAGAGGCGGTGGAGTGGTGGTAAGGAGGGGTGGTATACAAGGAATGGAGTGGAGTTGAAGTGGAGGTGACTTCTCTCACCTCCACTCTGTTCATCGTTTCCTCTCTTGACAGACAAACTTTCCTGGATTTTTGATGTCGACAGAATTCTGAGGTGCAAGTGTGTGTGTGTGTGTGTGTGTGTGTGTGTGTGTGTGTGTGTGTGTGTGTGTGTGTGTGTGTGTGTGTGTGTGTGTGTGTGTGTGTGTGTGTGTGTGTGTGTAAGTAACAGACCTCCTTGATGTTTCTGCTGCTTTAGACACAACATTTCGCTCACTTTCTCTTCCCTTTCTCTTCTCTCTCCCTCTTGCTCTCACTCACATCTCCTCTTCCCTGCTTCCTTCCCCTCTTCTTACATTGTTTCTCACTTCCTCCTTGTCCTCCTTTCCTCTCTCCCCACGTAACCACAAATCCACCGCCTCTGAACTTCCTTTGTCAGTTTTCCCTTCTTTTATTTCGTTCTCCGTCTCTTCCCAGCTTTCTCGCCTCTTATGTCACTTTCCTGTGCTGCCCTTTCCTTCCTTTCCACATCGCCTCCCTCAGACCTTTGGACCATCACCGTTTCTCCACTTTCTTTGTGAGTATTCCCTTCTTTCTTTCGTTCTCCGTCTCTTCCCAGCTTTCTCACTCCTTACATCTCTTCCCCGTGCTCTCTCTTCCTTCCTTTCCACCGTTATCCTCGTAAGCCGCAAACCTCCCGTCATGTTTCTTGCTCTGTGTTCCTCTCGCCGTCTCATCATTCTTCTCCTCACGTAGCGTAAGTATACGTCAACGACTCTCCCTCACATCCCCTGCTTGGCACTCCCACCACACGCCTCCCATCAGTCTCCACCTTCACACCTCCCCTCATCTCCCACATCATGCCTCTCCTCGACTCATGCCCCTACGGTCACCCCAAACGCCTCCTCCCTCCCCTCAGCTCCCTCATCAAGTCTCTCCCCAACACATGCCTCTACAGCCGGCCCTTGCGCCTCTTCCCTTGCCAGGTTCATGTCCCACACCAAGGAGGGCTGCCCGGACGGCCACATGCAGATCGAGGAGCTGAGTCGGCCCCAGAACAGCGGCTTCTGGTGCGGCACGTCCTGGGGCCACAACGTCTACTACTCGGAGACCACGGCCGTCACGCTCATGCTGAGGGTCTTCAACCTGACCTCGCTGCCGCAGGACCGTCAGAACCCCGCTACCTTCCAGCCGCAAGACACGGTCATGCTGCGCCTCTCCTACCGGTTCTTGCGGAAGGAGCGAGCGGTGCTGCGCTACGGCCCGCCCTACAAGACCAGCTACCGCGGCGAGGACCTCTCCAACTCCTTCTGTGACAAGTACTTCGAGAACTGTGACAAGCGGAACTGCAAGATCCAGTCACCCAACTTCCCCGGCATGTACCCGCGCAACCTGACCTGCTTCTACCGCGTGCGCCAGACCCACGTGCCGGAGGGCAAGGTGGCGCTGGTGTCGGTGCTACAGCGCAACCCGCACCTCATCTACATCAAGGACCGCAACGCGCCGCACCTGTCCCGCGAGCAGCGCCTGGAGGTGGGCGCCACCTGCCACGAGATCCACGACTACCTGGTGGTCTACGACGGCGACACGACGCGCGCGCCGGTGCTGGCCAAGGTCTGCAAGGGCGGCACGCAGCTGTCCCGCGTCACGGCCAGCGGCTCCGAGATGCTGCTGCTCTTCCGCGTCTCGCCCTTCGACTTTCCCTTCCAGGACTCGCCGCGCCGCCACATCTTCG
>NC_066567.1:8302484-8324984 GCF_024679095.1 Eriocheir sinensis
AATAATAATAATAATAATAATAATAATAATAATAATAATAATAATAATAATAATAATAAAACCACTAAGGAGCCGAGCCGAAAATACACATAAAACGATGATATACTAAACCCAGACTAACACAACACACAATAAGTTATAATATATATACATGTGTGAGAGAGGAGAAGTAGTAAAACAAAAGTGGCATGCAAGGATATAAATAAGAGGAAAAAAAGATTGGAAGGAAAAGGGAAAAAAAGGAAAATTAGAAAGCCAGGGAGAGAAAAGCAGAAAGGAGAAAAAGAAGATGAGGAATAATAATAAGAAAAAATATAAAAGCAGCCACAAACTGTAATGGAAAAAAGCCGAGAATGAAATAATCTAAGCCGAACCGAAGCGACAAAATGCATAAGAAAACATTGATACATTGAACCCAAGCTAGCACAACACACACAACAACTCAAGACAAGAAAAACTAAATAATAATAACATGAAAGTATATAAAAAAAAATTAAAAAAAACTAAAGAGGAAAGAAGAAGAAAAGTAATCTGAGCCGAACCGAAGCGACAAAATGCGGTAATAATAATGTTCTGATTCGTAACTTTGGAGAAGCCGAAAAAATACCCAACAAAACAAGGATGAACCAAACCCAAACTAGCACAACACATACTGATCCCAAACTGAATTATAGACAACAATAACAACATAATACAAAACCTATACAGGAAAGAAAGCTATGAAGGAAAACTATAAGAGAAAGAAGTAGTAATCTGAGCCGAACCGAAGCGAACCGAAGCATTGTTTACTGACTCCAAACCGATATATAGACAACAATAATAACAGAATACAAAACCTAGCAAGGAAAGAAAACTATGAAGGAAAACTATAAAGGAAAGAAGAAATAGTAGTAATCTGAGCCGAACCGAAGCGTACCGAAGCATTGTTTACACAGCTGATCGAACCGCGCGGAGGACGAGAAGGAGGCAACCGCTTTTGAAAACACTTTACTTCAAACCCAATTCTTTACGTCTTGTCGCTTACATTGTGTTGCCTGAGTGTTGCACTTTCATCGGGAGGTGTTGAGGTGTCCCTGGCAGAGCGGAGGAGGCGGAAACATCGAAGAATAACAAGAGAAGTGGAGAAAAATAGGATCACCCAGACGACGGGAGAAGGAGGACAGGTAAGAATACATTGTGTTTCCCTGTTGCAGACGTCCATGGAGAGTGTAAGACCTGGAAACACTGAAGAATGGTAAGAAAAGGAGGTTAAGATCATGTATTATAGCTATTTAACTATTATATAAAGGCGTATGTGGTGTTGTGCGGTGGTGGAGCTAAACTAATCAATTACCGGGTTTACAGTTTCATGCAATATTTACAGGTGACGTTTTTTTTACCTGTAGGGATAAACAGTTAGATTATTAGAGTGTTAGTAAGTGTAAGTGAGTGGGAGGAAGAGGGAGAGGAAAGAAAGAAGAAAATAAATGGTAGATGGATGAAAGGAAAAGGGTAAATACTAAATAGGAGTAGAGGAAGGGAGGAAGGGAGGTAAAGATGAAGGTAAAAGAGGAAAAGTGTCTAGTTTAAACATTACGAAGATATATGTAGAAGAGATTGAGTTAAGAAAAGATTAGAATGAGAGAAAAAGAGGAAATATATGCAAATTTTACCTAGGCGAGCATGAGAGGATGAAAGCAAAGATAATGATGGAATGAGAGAAAAAGAGGAAAATGTGAAGTTTAAACGTTAAAAGAAAAATGAAATGAGAGAAAAAGAGGAAAATATGCAGTCAGTCAGTTGAAGGGGGAGGGGGGGACAAGTAAAAAGAAAGATGGAATTAGAGAAAAAAAGAAGAAAGATATGCAGTTGAAACGTAAAAAGAAAGATGAAATGAGAAAATAGAGGAAAGATTTACAGTTTAACGTTAGCCAGTTGAAGGGGGAGGGGGGGACAAGTAAAATGAAAGATGAAATAAGAGAAAAAGATAACAGATTAGTAGATTAAACGTCAGCAAAGCGAGTGTGGAAGAGAATTAAATAAAAAGAAAGATGGAATAAGAGTTAAAGTTGAGTATGGAAGGAAGGAGGATAAAAATAAAGCTGGAATCAGATAAAAAGATGAAACGTATGCGAATTTAAACGTTAGCAAAGTGAATGGACGCCAGAGTGGAGCTGGGGAATGTAAGCTAGCGAATCTGCATGTGACGGGGCGCTGTACTCGGCAATTAATCAAGGGAAGGCGGGCAGGCGGCGAGAGGGGGGAAGCCTTGCTAAGTAGGCGACCCTCAGCCAAAATTAATGACCTGGTTTGAGGTTGAATACTTTAGTCATCGGTAATGTTGTGTAAGGTTTCTTTAATGGGGGTTATCAGCTTTCAATAGCAGGGGAGGATAAGTTGCGAAGTTATTAGAATTAAGATGGAGACAGGTTTAATTAGAGGACCGTATTCTGAGACGTAATTTGGTCTTAATCGGCCTTATTAGATTGTCTTTAATTATTGTCTGATACCTCAATTATAACTTTCGCTGTTGCTTCGGAGGAATTACGAACCTGAGGGCAACTTGAGGCAGCAAAAGAGGCGTTACTGTAAAAATCCACGCGCTTCACCAAAGACTGGGGCCGAGAACCAAGCCTTATCAAATTTGGATGTGTAAGCCGAGAAATGTTTGAATTTGAATATAGGCCTTAAGAATCTTGATTTAAATTGTCATCGAAAAAGTAATGGGAAATAGCCTAATAGTTATATCAACCTTTATAGCCTACTGAAAGAAAAAGTGCTGCGTTGTGGAATAAGTTATTTCAAGACAGGGATAGGTTACAATAATCTTTCAAATAGTCATCGAGAATATAGTGTAAATAACCTAATAGCGTTATTAACTTTTATATTGAAAGGAATGGTATTGTGTCGTGGAATAAGTTAAATCAAGACGGGGATAAGCTAAAATAATCTTTTAAGTAGTAGTTAATGTAGGGGAAGATAGCCTAGTCGAACGGGAGATAGCCTAGGCACGTTATCAACTGTTATAGTAGAGAAGAAACAAAATGGATAGGCTATGAGAATCTATTTAGACTGTCATCGAGAATATTATGTAAATAGCCTAAGAACGTTATTAACTGTTGCATATAAAGGAACGGATAGGCTATGAGGATCTTATCTAACTTATCATCGGCAATAAAAGTAAATAGCCTAATAACGTTATCAACTATTATAATTATAGAAAGGAATAGGCTATAAGAATCTGCATCTAAATTGTCATCGAGAATCTTATGCAAGTAACCTATATGTAGTAATGTTATTAACTGTTGAATAGAAAGGAATGGAAAAAATAAGAATATCTAAATTGTCATCGATAATATAATGTAAATAGCCTAAGAACGTAATCAACTTAAAGAGTAAAAAGAATCATGCAGTTACGAAATTAAGCTAAATAAATGCGACATTGTACACGATAAACCTTTGTATAAAAACGTGTCGTGTTTGATAAAAAAAAAAAAAGTCGGTTGTGAAACGTCGCTAAAGATCAAATATGTATTCACGTTTGTTGTAAAAAATGACGAATTTCACACATTAAATAATATGATTCCTGTAAAAAAATAGAAAAAAACAATGGGTTACGGAAACAAAACGCGTATATACATTAACGAATCATTCATTTTTGTTAAGGGGAGCTGCTGAAAAAAATGAATAAATGTGAAAAAATGTTAGCTAGAGTGGAATAGATAAATAAAATAAATAAGTATAAGTAAGACAAGTAAGATAAGTAAGATAAGTGAGATAAAGTAAGTAAAACAAGTAAGATGAATAAGATAAGTAACATAAGTAAAATAAATAAAAAAGATCAGTAACATAAGTAAGTAATAAGTAAGATAAGTAAGATAAGTACAATAAGCAAAATAAATAAGTAAGATAAGTAAGTAAGATCAGTAAGATAAGTAAGTAATAAGTAAGGTAAATAAGTAAGATCAGTAAAATAAGTAATAAGATAAGATAAAACAGCAATAAAAAAAAGGAGTAAAAAAGATACCGACAATAAACAAAAGAAAACCGCAAAAAAAAAAAACGAAGGAAAACAAGAAGAAAAAAAAAATATCGTCAGTT
Source organism: Eriocheir sinensis (assembly GCF_024679095.1). Classification (NCBI taxonomy): domain Eukaryota; kingdom Metazoa; phylum Arthropoda; class Malacostraca; order Decapoda; family Varunidae; genus Eriocheir; species Eriocheir sinensis. The sequence continues at coordinate 8,306,565 of NC_066567.1, forward strand.
AAGTAAGAAATTAAATACGAGTGAAAAAAAAAATGGTTAGGTAAAGTGAAAGCGAATCTGTGTGTCGGTGGAGAGAACATAAAACTCGTGCATCTAAATAAGTTAATTGAGGGAGAAAGGTGCAGCTCAGGTAACAGAAAGCGGATTTGCATTTAGGAAGATTTAAATTTCCCGCTGGACAAAAAACTACTACGGAATGGGAGAGAGAAAGAGTGGGACAGTTTGTAAAGGGGAAAAAGAAGTGTGTTTGCTAGACATGAAAAACAGGAAAATAGTGATTCGTGAACAAAAAACTACTACGGAATGGTTGAGAAAGTGAGACAATTAGTTAAAAGAAAAAGTGTAGGGTGTTTGCTAGACATGAAAACAAGAAAATACTGATTCGTGAACAAAAAACTACTACGGAATGGCTGAGAAAGTGAGACAATTAGTAAAAAGAAAAAGTGTAGGGTGTTTGCTAGACATGAAAACAAGAAAATACTGATTCGTGGACAAAAAAATACTACGGAATGGCTGAGAAAGTGAGACAATTAGTAAAAAGAAAAAGTATAGGGTGTTTGCTAGACATGAAAACAAGAAAATACTGATTCGTGAACAAAAAACTACTACGGAATGGTTGAGAAAGTGAGACAATTAGTTAAAAGAAAAAGTGTACGGTGTTTGCTAGACATGAAAAGCAGAAAATTAGTGAAAAGAAACGCGGGTGACCAAGAGTAAACAGCAACAGCAACATAGACAAAACATTAGATAGGTGACGTTAATATTGAAAAGCCGAGGTAATGGGAAACAAAATAAAGCTAAAGAAATGATAAACAGCACAGACATGACATAGATAAAGCAAACGAATTATAAACAAACAGTAAACAAAATAGGGATGCCACACACCGTTCCAACAACAACAACAACAACAACAACAACAACAACAACACCGGCCAAAACAAAACAAATATAAGTTGCATGAAAAAGCGAACAACAAAAAATATAGAGAGAGGAAAAAATGGTTGCAATTCGTGTTTGTTTACTGAGAATAATCGACAAATGACATCTCGATTTTATTTCTCTCTATAAACATTTCCTTTTTAGAGAGAGAGAGAGAGAGAGAGAGAGAGAGAGAGAGAGAGAGAGAGTGTAATAGTAGTAGTAGTGGTAGTTGTTGTTGTTATTGTTATTTTTGCTGTTATTTGTTGTTGATGATGTTAATATCCTTCCAACAAGCACCTCCTCCTCCTCCTCCTCCTCCTCTTGGTATCATTTCCCTCCTACCTTTCCTCTCTTTCTTTCCTCCCCCCCTTCTCTCTCCATCTCTCCTCCTCCTCATCCAACATTAGAACATTTCCATTTCCTCCAACCATTCCTCACGAGAGAGAGAGAGAGAGAGAGAGAGAGAGAGAGAGCAGTAAAGGACATAACATCCATAATCCTCAAAAAGGAAAAAAATATGAGTGTGAGTGTCTGAGTTTAAGTGTACGAGAGGAACACACACACACACACACACACACACACACACAAGTGATTTCCTGCCCCGAGTGTTTAAACCAAAAGATGATCTGCATAAAATAAAACCATTATCAAAGGTGCTTTAAAACAGACCACTCCTGGGCTCCTCCTCCTCCTCCTCCTCCTCCTCTCTCTCTCTCTCTCTCTCTCTCTCTCTCTCTCTCTCTCTCTCTCTCTCTCTCTCTCTCTCTCTTTAAAGACACTCCACTTTCGCAAGACCGTAGAATTTTCCGTGACCTGTATTTTCGTTTAATAACATGTAATCCTTTCTCTCTCTCTCTCTCTCTCTCTCTCTTCTTAATTTTTCAATCTATTTTTCCTTTTCTTTCCATTTTTCCGTTTTTCATTGTTTATTTTCTTTTTCTTTCGTTTTCTTTTCATTTTCTAGTTCTCTCTCTCTCTCTCTCTCTCTCTCTCTCTCTCTCTCTCTCTCTCTCTCTCTCTCTCTCTCTCTCTCTCTCTCTCTCTCTCTCTCTCTCTCTCTCTCTTACTTACAGTAATTTGGCGCATTACCTCAGGCGACCAATTTACACCTGTATTTTGAAGGTTAAAGGTGAGGTGCGGAGACCCAGGTGTGTGTGTGTGTGTGTGTGTGTGTGTGTGTGTGTGTGTGTGTGTGTGTGTGTGTGTGTGTGTGTGTGTCTCTCTCTCTCTCTCTCTCTCTCTCTCTCTCTCTCTCTCTCTCTCTCTCTCTCTCTCTCTCTCTCTCTCTCTCTCTCTCTCTCTCTCTCTCTCTCTCTCTCTCTCTCTCTCTCTCTCTCTCTCTTTAATTGCCCTTCATTGTCTTTCTTTATGGCGTAATGGAGGTGATGGTGATGGCGATGATGGTGGTGGTGGTAGTGGTGGTGGTGGTGGTGGTGATGAAGGTGGTGGTAATGGTAGGACTAATGGTGGTGACAGCTGTGCTGGTGATGGTGGTGGTGATGGTGGTGGTGGTGGTGATGGTGGTGGTGATGGTGATGGTGATGGTGATGGTGGTGGTAATGGTGATGGTGGTGATGATATCGCTAATGGAGGGTTTAAGAGAGAGAGAGAGAGAGAGAGAGAGAGAGAGAGAGAGAGAGGCGTAGTGGAAATAATTATTGAAGTTATTGATGTCATGTAGGGGAGAACGGACGAGAGAGAGAGAGAGAGAGAGAGAGAGAGAGAGAGAGAGAGAGAGAGAGAGAGACTTTATAGCATAGGGCTGCAGTGATGGAATGAGGAGGGAGAAGATGGTGGTGGTTGTGGTGGTGGAGGTGGTGGTGATGGTGGTGGTGGTGGAGGTGCTGAAAATGAGTTAATGCTTCTTTTGTGACAAGGAGAGTAAGATGAAAGGAATGAAGGAAGGAAAGAAGGAAGGAAGGAAGGAAGGAAGAAAGAAAGAAAGGAAAAAATTGATTGGAATGTGAGAGTGAAAGAAGGGAAGAAGGAAACAAGGAAGGAAGGGAAAAAGATTAAAGAAAGAAGAGAAGGAAGGAAGGAAGAAAATAATGAAGATAGGAAAAACAGAAATAAAGAAGAAAAAAGTAGAAATGAAAGATAGAAAGAAGGAAGAAAGAAAGAAAGGAAAGAGAGAATGAAAGAAGGAAAGATGGAAACAAGGAAGGGAAAAAGATTAAAGAAAGAAGAGAAGGAAGGAAGGAAGGAAGGAAATAATGAAGATAGGAAAAACAGAAATAAAGAAGAAAAAAGTAGAAATGAAAGATAGGAAGAAGGAAGGAAGGAAGGAATAAAGAAGGAAAGGAAAGAGAGAATGAAAGAAGAAAAGAGGGAAACAAGGGAGGAAGGGAAAAAGATTAAAGAAAGAAGAGAAGAAAGGAAGGAAGGAAGGAAGGAAATATTGGAGATAGGAAAAACAGAAATAAAGAAGAAAAAAGTAGAAATGAAAGATAGAAAGAAGGAAGAAAGAAAGAAGGTAAAGAGAATGAAAGTAGAAAAGATGGAAGCAATGAAAGAAGGGAAGAAAGATTAAAGAAAGAAGAGAAGGAAGGAAGGAAGGAAATAATGAAGATAGGAAAAACAGAAATAAAGAAGAAAAAAGTAGAAATGAAAGATAGAAAGAAGGAAGGAAGGAAGGAAGGAAGAAAAAAGGAAAGGAAAGAGAGAATGAAAGAAGAAAAGATGGAAAGAAGGAAGGGAAGAAAGATTAAAGAAAGAAGAGAAGGAAGGAAAGAATAAATATAGGAAAAATAGAAATAAAGAAGAAAAAGTAGAAAAGAAAGATAGAAAGAAGGAAGGAAGGAAGGAAGGAAGGAGAGAAGGAGAGAAGGAAGGCTTGAGAGGCGTCATCACTTTCTCCTTCAATTTCTGATTTTGCACTAAACTTTCCTCTTCCTCTTTTATTATCACTCCTCTTCTTCCTCTTCCTCCTCCTCCTCCTCCTCCTCTTATTTCTTCTCTTGCATCTCTTCCTTATTTTCTTCTCTCTCTCCTTCTCCACTTCGTCATTTCTGTATTATTCCAATTATTACCTGCTTCTTCTTTTCGCTCGCTCCTCCTCTTCATCTCCTTCTTCCCCTCTTCCTCCTTTTATCCTACTTCCCTTCTCATTTCCCTCTTTTATCATATTTTCCTCCTTCCTCCCTTCTTCCTCCTTCTTCATCATTCCCTCCTTACTCATTATCTTCGTTATTTCCTCCTCCTTTTGTTGATCTTTCTCCTCCTCCTCCTCCTCCTCCTCCCCTTTCTTTCCTCTTCCTCCCCTCCTCCTCTCTCCCTCCCTCCTTCTCTCCCTCTTCCTCTCTCTTCCTATCTACTAAACTTGAGTTAAGTCATTCTAATTAGTGGCGATTCTCTCTCTCTCTCTCTCTCTCTCTCTCTCTCTCTCTCTCTCTCTCTCTCTAGTGGGTCATTTTTCTTCCTTATCTTTAAAGTTTTTTCCTATTTTTTTGTTTATCTTTGTTTGTCCAACTTTAATTGTGCCTTTGGTTATTCTCTCTCTCTCTCTCTCTCTCTCTCTCTCTCTCTCTCTCTCTCTCTCTCTCTCTCTCTCTCTCTCTCTCTCTCTCACAGTTATCACATTCTTTCGCCCACTTGTGAATTAAATGCAAATCTTTTCGTTTCTTCATCGCATAACCACAGAGGAGGAGGAGGAAGAGGAGGAAGAGGAGGAGGAGGAGGAGGAGGAGGAGAGACAAGGCAAAATACGGCCTAATATATATGGAAATTACGCCTAATATATAAATTTTCTTCCCTTACTCACCTTCCTCCTCTTCCTCTTCCTCCTCTTCCTCCTCTTTCTCTTCCTTTTGTTCCTATTCATCTCTTTCGTAACCTCTTTCCATCTTCTTCTTTCTTACTTCCCTTCTCATTTTTTTTCTGCTGTTTCATTATTTATATTTTTTTTGTCTTCATCTTTTTCTTCTTCGTCTTCTTCTAATTCTCGTTCTTGTCCTTTTTTGTGTTTATTTGCTTCATTATCATCATTTTCCCTTACCTCATTATCTTCGTAACTCGCCTTCTCATCTTACCAGTCTTCCTCCTCCTCCTCCTCCTCCTCCTCCTCCGAAGCGTATGTTTACCGTATTATGAAAAATTGGAAGATATGAGAGTAAGGATGAGATCTAGATGAACGAGGAGGAGGAGGAGGAGGAGGAGGGAAGATATGAGATTCAAGAGTTATGGGAAAGGAGGAAGGAAGGAAGAAAGGACTGAACTGAGATAAGGAAGGGAAGGAAGGAGGAGGAAGAGGAAGAGGAGGAGGAAAGTAGGGCAGGTGTGTGAGAGATGTTATTAATTAATATTATGTGTACGTGTGTGTGTGTACGTGTGTGTGTGTGTGTGTGTGTGTGTGTGTGTCAGGGGTGGAGTGAATACAAGAGTTGTGAATTCGAATATGAACACAAACACTTCAAATTCCAACAAATACTAATTCAAATACACTGAAATGGTTTTACTTCAAATACAAATACAAATACTTCCTTAAAAACTATTCATAAACACTTTACCCTGAATAATACCTTCTTGACGTAACTGGAAATGGGACCGATCTGAAATTATGCAACAGATGAATTAGCCCATGAACCTGTACTATACATGAGCAATACACGTTCGCGCAGGAGGCGGGAATCGTAAGGAACCGCGGCTGTTAGTCTGATGATACACACAAATATGGTATTCGAACGTATTAGAACGCGAATACCAAAAATACGAATACTCCATCCCTGGTATGTGTGTGTGTGTGTGTGTGTGTGTGTGTGTGTGTGTGTGTGATGTTTGTTAACTTCTTCCTCTCTTTTTTTCTCCATTTTTCTTTCATCTCTCTCTCTCTCTCTCTCTCTCTCTCCACACCAAAGCTTTCCTTCTCTCTCCCTCTCTCCATTTTTCTCACTTTGCTCCTCCACTCACCGTGAAAAAAAGTGGAGATAAAAAAGAGAAAGTAGCCACAACAGAGAGAGAGAGAGAGAGAGAGAGAGAGAGAGAGAGAGAGGGGTAATGGTAGTAATAACAGGTGTGAAAGATATAATTAAGAGGAAAAAGTGGAAGATGAGGAAGAGAAGGGGAGGAAATAAAAGGAGGAGGAGGAGGAAGAGGAGGAGGAGGAAGACTAAGAATGAAAAACAGAGGGGAGGAAGAGAGAAAGATGAAGGAACAAATTAAAAAGGAAGGGGAAAGAGAAGGAGGAGGAGGAGGAGGAGGAGGAAGTGGAGGAGGAGGAGGAGGAGGAGGAGGAGAATAATTAATGCCGAAAAAAATAACAATGGGAAGCGAATAAAAGAAACACACACACACACACACACACACACACACACACACACACACACACACACACACACACACACACACACGCTAATTAATTTTCTTTATCTTGGAATTTTACAAACGAAGAAAAAAAAAAAGAACGAGAAAAAAAAACCCACATCATTCTCGTGTGTGTGTGTGTGTGTGTGTGTGTGTGTGTGTGTGTGTGTGTGTACCTGATATTTTCTTCTCCTTTTCTCTTCTCCTTTTATCCTTTCATTCCTTTTTCTTCTTTTTCTGTCCATTTATCTCAATTTTTCTCTCATTTTTCTTCCTCTTTCTCAGCTTTTGTCAGATTTCTTGGCATGCGTTTTATTCTCTCTCTCTCTCTCTCTCTCTCTCTCTCTCTCTCTCTCTCTCTCTCCCCTTATCGTTTGTCTTATTTTTTCTCCTCTGTTTTCTCTTTCTCTTTTTCTCTTTCCGCTCATTGCCAGTATTACTCTCTCTCTCTCTCTCTCTCTCTCATTTATTTCCTCCCCTCTCCCTCCACTTTTCTCCCCTCCATGTTTACCTCTGTTTCTCTCCTCCTCCTCCCCCTCCCCTTCCTCCTCCTCCTCCTCCTGCTCCTCCTCCTTTTTGTCGGTTACATTGCATTTCTCTTCCATTGTCTTCTTTCTTTCTTCTTTTTCTTCTTCTGCTTCTCTTTTTTTCTTTTTATTTCTTCATCTTTCTTTTTATTCACTTTCTTCTTTCTTCTCTTTTTTATCCGTTTATTTTGTATTTTTTTCCCTTATATTTTGTCTCCTTCCTTTCCCTCCTGTTTCCTTTCTTTCTCTTGTCTTCCTTTCTTCCTTCCTTTCTTTTCCTCCTTCTATATTCTTTCCCTTTTTATTCTTTTCAACATTTCTTTCCTTCATTTATTTTCTCTTCACTTTTCTTCCTTCATGTATTTTCTTCTCTCCTTTTCTTCCTTCCTTTCTTCCTCCTCTCCTTCTCCCCTTCCATCTGTTCTCTCTCTCTCTCTCTCTCTCTCTCTCTCTCTCTCTCTCTCTCTCTCCTATTCTCTCTTTGTATACCTGTGTTTGCATTTATCACCCTCCTCCTCCTCCTCCTCCTCCGTTGGCAACACTGATTTCCTCTATTGTTTGGTTTCCTTTTCGCCTTCGTTGGTAACACTGACAATCTTACTGGCCTTGTTTTATTTGTTTGTGTTTCGGTCCTACACACACACACACACACACACACACACACACACACACACACACACACACACACACTCAGATTTCAGTCACTTTTTTTTCTTTTTTTCTTTCTTTGTTTCTTTTACCATGTTTGTTTTTTTCTGTTTGATCGTTTATTGTTTGTTTGTTTGTTTATTTGTTTATATGTTTTTCTTTTCATATTTCTTTCATTTCTTCAGATAATCAATTATTTCATTTTCTCTTTCTTTCTTTTTCTTCTCATAATTCTTTCTTTTTTTCGTTATTCCTTCATTCTTTTATATATTTTTTCCTTCTATTTCACGTTTTCATTTTTTCATTCTTGTCTTTTTTTATCCTTTTTCATTCTTTCTTTTGTTTCATTCCAATTCTCTTTTTTTTTCATTCACTCTTGTGGCGTATTCTGACTCCCCTCCACCCCTTCCCTTCTCTCTCTCTCTCTCTCTCTCTCTCTCTCTCTGACTTGTGGCCGTCCAAAAAAAAAATGGTTTCGCTTTTTCATTTCACTTTTTTTTTGTTTATTTTCTTTGTTTTGATTTTGCCGTGACTGAGAGAGAGAGAGAGAGAGAGAGAGAGAGAGAGAGAGAGAGAGAGAGAGAATTGGCTTTGATGAGTGAGTTTCGGGGATCCTATGAATTATATGTGTGTGCGTACGTGTGTGTGTGTGTGTGTGTGTGTGTTTACTAAGCGGTTATAAATGTTAAAGTCATTCTATTCATTCTTTCCCTCTTCTCTTTCCTCCCCTTTTTTCTCTCCCTCCTTTTTTCTCTCCCTCTCCATCTTCTCTCTCTCTCTCTCTCCATACGTTTATTCCTTTGTTCCCTCCCTTTCCTTCCTTCCTTCCTTCCTTCCTTCCTTCCTTCCTTCCCCTCTACTCATCATCATCCTCCTCCTCCTTCTCCCTCCTTCCCTCCCTCCTTCCATATCTGCCATGCTGCTAAACGGGCTCTGAAGGTGAAGAATAGGAGGGAGGGAGGAAGAGAGGGAGGAAGACGAGTATTAAAAGCGGAGGAGGAGGAGGAGGAGGAGGAGGAGGAGAGAGAGGAGAGAGAGAGAGAGAGATAGAGAGAGAGAGAGAGAGAGAGAGAGAGAGAGAGAGAGAGAGAGAGAGAGAGAGAGAGAGAGAGAGAGAGAGAGAGAAAGGAAAGTCGTGTAGTCAGTCCACACCTCTGACAACCACTGGACAACCCCTCTCTCTCTCGTCAGCTGATCGATACACTGTTCCTACCGGCAGAGTACCGCGAGAGAGAGAGAGAGAGAGAGAGAGAGAGAGAGAGAGAGAGAGAGAGAGAGAGAGAGAGAGCAGGAGGAGGAGGAGGAGGAGGAGGAAAATGAGGAAGGAGGGTGTGAATGTAATTACTGAAAGTTAACATAAATATTAATTTAGTTATAATTATTGTTATTTTTATTATTATAATTATTTTTATTACTACTCTTATGAGAGAGAGAGAGAGAGAGAGAGAGAGAGAGAGAGAGAGAGAGAGAGAGAGAGAGAGAGAGAGAGAGAGAGAGAGAGAGAGAGAGAGAGAGAAGGCAAACTGGGAGGAAAAGCAGTAAAAAGTGATTTGCATAATTCCACACGTGCAAAATCTCAGCGAGACTCAACTTTGAAACGACAACAACAACAATAACAACAACAACAACAACGAAAGAACTGTATTAAAATTTGCAGCGACAATAGCACGAACAAAACAGAGAGAGAGAGAGAGAGAGAGAGAGAGAGAGAGAGAGAAGGCGTTCGAGCTTGCCAGCGCTCACGCTATCCTGGCCGCGCTCGTGCGCAAGGGCATCCAGGGACGGCTCATCTCCTGGATTGAGGACTGCCTCCAGGACAGGCGCGCCAGAGTCAGGTTCCAGGGGCTGCGCTCCGCCTATCGGGAGCTGGAAAACGGCACACCACAGGGCAGAATCCTCAGTCCTTCCCTCTTCAACATGCTGATGGACCAGCTGGTCAGCCTGCCTTTCCGGGAGGGCACCGCTCTTCTCAGCTACGCCGACGACCTTGTATTGGTCGTCACCGGTCCCGGCAACAAGGTCGCCAGGGCCCAGCAGGCCCTCGATCTTGTCAGCGAAAAGTGCAGGGAGCTGGGGCTCAAGGTATCAGCTGAGAAGTCTAGGGCCATGATGTTGAAGGCCGCCCCTCCGGACGCCCAACTCTTCATACAAGACGTCAGGCTGGCCTGGACCCCCTCCTACCAGTACCTGGGGGTGTGGCTCGACAAGGGCCTGTCCTTTATCAAGCAGGCCACATACCTGAGGGAGAGGACCCAGGCGAAGCTGAACGTTATGAGGGCCATGACAAGAACTCGTGCAGGCGCCACGTTTCCAGCCCTGCGTCTGTTCTACGTGCAGGCTGTGCGGGCACTCATTGACTGCAGTGTGCCTGTCCTCATTGCGCTGTCCCCCACGCAGCAAAGGAGGATCGAAGTAGTCCAAAACAAGGCCATGAGGACCATGCTCGGGGCACCGGGCTGGGCCAGCAGCGGTGTAATGCAGAGCGAGTCCCGCCTCGTGCCCCTGGCCAGCAGGGTCCAGCAGATCGTCGCCTGCCGAGTGGCCAAGGCCCTCCACCAAGACAGGGAGTCGGTGGCACGAGCGGCGCTCTGCAGAGTCTTGCCTCAGAGGCGGGACCTGTTCACCGGCAGGACCTGGCTGTTGAAGGTGGCTGAGGCTGCCAGCCCCCTACCCCATCTCGACCACCTGCGGCGGGAGGGGCCTGACCGTCCAGCCGCCACCTACGTCGCGCCACCTCCGTGGCAGCCCCCCACCGCCGAGATCATCACAAGAGAGCTGCCTGCCAGCAAGGCGCGGTGCACACAGGGGGAACTCCTGCAGCACGCGCTCATGGTGGTGGCTCAGGCCAACGCGGGGAGCTGTGCCGTCTACTACACCGACGGCTCAGTCGACCCAGAGAGAGGCGCGACAGGCGCGGTGGTTGTCACCGGCAGAGAGACGCTGTCGTGGAGGACGTCAGATCACTGCTCCACCTTACAAACCGAGCTGTTGGCCATCAAGCATGCCCTGGAGCACGCCCTGCAGCACCAGGAGGGGCCTGTCGTGCTGCACACCGACTCCCGCTCCTCCCTGCAGGTCCTGCAGCAATGGCGTCCACCGGCTGACAACGTGCGGCTCGTCACCACCATCCTGGGCCTCACCCAGAGCATCGCCGCATAGGGGCGACACGTCAAACTAAACTGGGTGCCCAGCCACGTAGGTCTGCGTGGGAACGAGGCAGCCGATGCGGCGGCCCGTGCAGCCACCTGCATGCCAGCCATAACCAGCGATGTCCTGCCCAGCCTGCAGCAGGTTAAAGTGCAGGCCAGACGCGCTGCCGCCGGCTCCGCAGAGGACCTACACAGGCAGGCTGAGCGGCACTCGCGGCAGGGGGCCTGGTACGCCAGGGCCACCGACCACCGGCCACTTCACCCCGGCCGGGAGCTGGATAGGGCGGACCAGGTGACGCTGCACCGCCTCCGGCTTGGCTACCGCACGCTCCAGGAGATGAGGAACGACTTCGCGGGCCGGCGGTGTGAGCACTGCGAAGCCGTCGCTCATCGCCCCCTGGTCCACTACCTGCTGTACTGCCCCGCCACGGCCCAGCTCAGACAGCAGCCCACCGAGGACCCGCAGGACGAGGAGGCGAGAGCTGCCCTTGTGCCCCGGCGGGCTTAGACGACACTACCGTGACTCCTGGAGGTGGTTCAGATCGCCCCTCCTCCATGCTGACCGCACACCGCTATACTCCCCCCTGTAGGGAGTAGGGTGTGTGATGTGACCCGACCAGCCACCAGGGTGGCCCTGACACTCTCCCCAGCGGCGGGCCGTTGCCCGCTCATCGACATATATGAACTCATTTACAATATGTAAGATGTAAAAATAAATAAATAAAGAAAAAAAAAAGAGAGAGAGAGTGTCCCGTTTCCCATTTTCTTTTCACATCGTCATGCAGAAAACGAAATCAAGATACAAGGATGATTTTTCTCCCCCCGCTCTCTCTCTCTCTCTCTCTCTCTCTCTCTCTCTCTCTCTCTCTCTCTCTCTCTCTCTCTCTCGCCCAGTTTGCTTCCTTCAAGATCAGTTTAATTAAGGAAATTCTGCGCCTTTTCGAAAACCGTGTGGAATTTAATTTGAACTTTCTTTTTCTATTTAATTGTTGCTCTCCTCACTCTCTCAAGTCATCTCTCTCTCTCTCTCTCTCTCTCTCTCTCTCTCTCTCTCTCTCTCTCATTATGCGCTATTTTTTTCATTTATTTCAATTATTTATTCATCGTTTATTTATTTTTGTCTATAATTTTTTTTTTAGTTTTTGTTATTATTATTATTGTTATTTATTTATTTCTCTTTCTTTCTTTCGTTTTTTTGTATATGTTTTCTTCCTTTTTCTGTCTTTCTTCCTTTTTTCTTTCCTTCTTTCTTTCTTTCTTTCTATATTTCTTTCCTTTTTCTTTTCTTTCTTTTTTTTTTTTTTGTTTGTTTATCTTTTCTACTATTGTATCTTCATTTTGTTCTCTCTCCCTCCCACGTAATTATAATGTATTGTGTTTTTAGAGGAGAGAGAGAGAGAGAGAGAGAGAGAGAGAGAGAGAGAGAGAGAGAGGAGGCTAGAAGAAATTTAGGAGGAAGGAGGGACGCGGGAGAGAGAAGGAGAGAGAGAGAGAGAGGGAGAGGAGGAGGAGGAGGAGGAGGAGGAGGAGGAGGAGGGAGAGGGAGAGGTCTTAAAATATGGATTGAGGGTGGGAGGAAGGAGGGAGGAAAGGGAGGGAGGGAGAGATGGAAGAAATGAATGGAAAATGAGAGAGAGAGAGAGAGAGAGAGAGAGAGAGAGAGAGAGAGAGAGAGAGAGAGAGAGAGAGAGAGAGAGAGAGAGAGAGAGAGAGAGAGAGAGAGAGGAAAAGAAATTGTAGGCTCAGTGTTATTGCGAAATAAAAAGAAGAGGAAGAGGAGGAGAAGGAGGAGGAAGAGGAAGAGGAGTAGGAGGAGGAGGAAGAGAGGGAAAAAAAAGGATGCAGGAGGGAGGAAAAAGGAAGAGAAAGTCATAGCTGGGTAGTATTGCGAAGGAAAAGGAGGAGGAGGAGGAGGAGGAAGAGGAAGAGGAAGAGGAAGAAGAAGAAAAAAAAGAAGCATAAGAAAATAGAAGCTGAGTGATATTGCGAAGGAGAACGAGAAGGAAGAAGATAAAAAGTTACGAATGAGGAAGAGGAGGAGGAGGAGGAGGAGGAGGAGGATGAAGAAGAAGAAGAAAAAGAAGAGAGGATTAAAGACAAACAGGAGCTGACTGAAGGAGTATCTCTGTATCTTGGGAGAAATTAAGGAGGAGTTGAAGAGAATTGGAAAGAAACTAGGGAGGAGGAGGAGGAGGAGGAGGAGGAGGAGGAGGAGGAGGAGGAGGAGGAGGAGGAGGAGGAGGAGGAGGAAGAAGAAGAGGAAGAACCACCAGAAGGAAGAAGAAGTCTGGAATTGCCTGGGAAACTGGGGAAGAAGGAGTGCAAGGAAGACGAGGAGGAGGAGGAGGAGGAGGAAGAGGAAGAAGAGGAGGAGAAGCCTTGAATTGCTGGAGAAACTTGGGAAGGAGGAGAAAGAGGAGGAGGAGGAGGAGGAGGAAGAAGAAGGAAATAAAACTAGGAAAGTAAGGAGAAGAAATAGCAGTAGTAGTAGTAGGAAGAGGAGGAGGAGGAGGAGGAGGAGGAGGAGGAAGAGGAGGTGTTAGTTCAGGGATGTTTGGAGTAAAAATTTTGTCCCTGCATTTAAAAGAACCTTCAAATTGGGGATAGAAATGTTTTAGTTTGGGAAATAAATGGAGATGAAAAAAACAGAGGGAGGAAAAATAGAGGAGGAAAATAGTCTGATGGAAGGAAGGTCTGCAGGCGAGAAGGAAGGAAAGGAGAGAGAAGGAGAGAAGGGAAAATGAAGGGAGGATGGAAAGCAAGGGTGAAAGAATGAAGGAAACAGAGGAAGAATTAGAGAAGGAAAGAAACTGAAGTAGAAGAAGGAGGAAAAAAGAAAGAAAAATGAATGAAGGAAAGAAAAAGAGAGAAGGAAAGAAAGCATGGAAGAAAAAGGAGGAAAAAAGAAAGAAGAATGAAGGGGGAAGGAAAAAAAGAATAAAGAAAAGAAAACATAGAAAAGAAGGAAAAAAGAAAGAAGAATGAAAGGAGGAAAGGGAGAAAGAACGAGATAAAGAAATAAGAGAAAGAAGGAAAGAAAGTAACATAGAAAGAGCAAAAAGAAAGAAGAATGAACTGATTAAGAAAGAAAGAACGAGAGAAAGAAAAAAAGAGGAAAGGAAAGAGAAAATATATAAAAACCAAAAAAAAGATAAGATCGAAAAAGAAGTACCAAAAAAGAAAGTAAGAATGAATGAAAGAAAGAAAGAACGAAGAAGAATGTGTCAAAGAAACGGCTTATATAAGTTTGCTTGTTAAAGTTTGTGTGTCCTTGGAATAAAAGTGTTCGCGTCAGGAAATGTCACTCGGGCGCAGGAAGGTTCTTGTGCGGCCTCAACTCTTCCCGGCAACCTTCCACATACGAATACTCAATCCTGCCTCCCCTGTAACCTTCCACGTACTCAAACCTCCCTCCTTTGTAATCTTCCACATTCCCAAGTCTGCCTCCCCTGTAACCTTCCACATTCTCAATCCTGCCTCCCCTGTAATCTTCCACATTCCCAAGTCTGCCTCCCCTGTAACCTTCCACATTCTCAATCCTGCCTCCCCTGTAACCTTCCACATTCTCAAGCCTGCCTCCCCTGTAATCTTCCACATTCTGAACCCTGCCTCCTCTGTAACATTTCACATTCTGAACCTTCCCTCCTTTGTAATCTTCCACATTTTCAAACCTCTCTCCTTTGTAATCTTCCACATTCTCAAACCTCCCTCCTTTGTAATCTTCCACATTCCCAAGTCTGCCTCCCCTGTAACCTTCCACATTCTCAAGCCTGCCTCCCCTGTAATCTTCCACATTCTGAACCCTGCCTCCTCTGTAACATTTCACATTCTTAACCTTCCCTCCTTTGTAATCTTCCACATTCTCAAACCTCCCTCCTTTGTAATCTTCCACATTCTCAAACCTCCCTCCTTTGTAATCTTCCACATTCTCAAACCTCCCTCCTTTGTAATCTTCCACATTCTCAAACCTCCCTCCTTTGTAATCTTCCACATTCTCAAACCTCCCTCCTTTGTAATCTTCCACATTCTCAAACCTCCCTCCTTTGTAATCTTCCACATTCTCAAACCTCCCTCCTTTGTAATCTTCCACATTCTCAAACCTCCCTCCTTTGTAATCTTCCACATTTTCAAACCTCTCTCCTTTGTAATCTTCCACATTCTCAAACCTCCCTCCTTTGTAATCTTCCACATTCTCAAACCTCTCTCCTTTGTAATCTTCCACATTCTCAAACCTCCCTCCTTTGTAATCTTCCACATTCTCAATCCTCCCTCCTATGTAATCTTCCACATTCTCAAACCTCCCTCCTTTGTAATCTTCCACATTTTCAAACCTCTCTCCTTTGTAATCTTCCACATTCTCAAACCTCCCTCCTTTGTAATCTTTCACATTCTCAAACCTCCCTCCTTTGTAATCTTCCACATTCTCAAGCCTGCCTCCTCTGTAATCTTCCACATTCCCAAGGCTGCCTCCCCTGTAACCTTCCACATTCTCAAGCCTGCCTCCCCTGTAATCTTCCACATTCTGAACCCTGCCTCCTCTGTAACATTTCACATTCTTAACCTTCCCTCCTTTGTAATCTTCCACATTTTCAAACCTCTCTCCTTTGTAACCTTCCACATTCTCAAACCTCCCTCCTTTGTAATCTTCCACATTCTCAAGCCTGCTTCCTCTGTAATCTTCCACATCCCCAAGGCTGCCTCCTTTGTAATCTTCCACATTCCCAAGCCTGCCTTCTCTGTAATCTTCCACATTCTTAAGCCTGCCTCCTCTGTAATCTTCCACATTCCCAAACCTCCCTCCCCTGTAATCTTCCACATTCTCAAACCTCTCTCCTTTGTAATTTTCCACATTCCCAACCTGCCTCTTTGGAATCTTCCACTTTCTCAAGCCTGCCTCCTCTGCAATCTTCCACATACTCAATCCTGCCGTCCCTGTAACCTTTCCAACATCCAAGCTCCACATTACCAAGCATTTCAGGGATTACACACTCACTAAAGGCTTTCGTAGAGGTTCTTGTACGCATTTTCCTTGAACCTGCCGTCCCTGTAACCTTTCCAACATCCAAGCTCCACATTCTCAAACGTTTCAAGGCTCAGACACCCACTACAGACTTACACACCGACATTTGGTAAGGCTTTCGTAGAGGCATTTCCATGGGTAGTTTTATAAGCCTAGTGATTGTTTGACGAGGCTGCTGCACCATGAATGAGATAAAACACTCGTAAGAACCCGACTATCTCCTTTTTGGCTTTTGGAATAGTTGCTGTGAAAGCCAAAAGCGTCTGAGAACAGCTCCTCTAGGCTGTCTTGTAAAGTCTTGGTTCTCGGTCGCAGTCTTTGGTGAAGCGCGCAAATTTTTATAGTGGCGCCTCTCTTTGCCTCAAGTTACCCTCAGGTTTTCAGTTTCCGCGGAGCAACAAGGTTAGGTTTGAGGGACAAGACAAAGGATAAAGATACTCAAATGACGATTAAGACACAATATTAAACGGGTGTTAGCTTGTGTGGAATTGATAGCAAGCGAATGAACGAAAAAGTAATTGGACGGTAACTCGGTAATTGTATAAGTTATGGCCGACAGAGAACCAGATAGAGAGACGGAGAGACACTAACATAAAACAGAGAGGTGGAAAACATCGAGAAAAAGACCTTTATCCTTCAATGAACAAACACTCGCTGCTGATGAAGATTAAGGGAAAGCAAGGAGAGGTTAGGTTAGGTTATGTCAGGTCAGTTTAGGTCACGCACTCACCTCAAACACAGGGTACCGTCTTAACCTCTCAGCCGCTTGGTACTGGCAGAGGTGAAGGTCCAATCAGGTAAAGTGGCCTCAGGAGTGGTTCGCGAAGGGTTGAGCTAATGTTGAGGCCTGATGGGGCGCTGTTGTCGGCTGGATTTCCCTGCGGGGCGGACGTTAACTTTTTGGGCGTAAGCTAGAGGCACTGGGGAGGGCTGGGGGGAGGCTGGACCGGGCTGAGAGAAGTTGTAGTAGACGCGGATGTGAAGGAAAGATGAAGAAGAAAAACAAGAACGTGACGAACAAGAATAACAACAAAAACAAGAACAGGAAGAACAAGAAGAAAAGAACAAAAATAAGAAAAAAAGCGGATGGAACGGGCTGAGAGAAGTTGTAGAAGACGCGGATGTGAAGGAGAAAGATGAGGAAGAAGGAGAGCGTGAAGAACAATAGAAAGAACAATAAAAGGAAGAACAAGAAGAAAAATAACAAGAAAAAGAGGATGGACCGAATTGAAAGTAGAAGACCATGGCGCGGATGTGAAGGAAAGATGAGGAAGGAAAACAAGAACGTGACGAACAAGAAACATAACAAAAACAAGAAGAACAGGAAGAAGAAGAAAAAGAACAAAAATAAGAAAAAAAGAGGATGGAACGGGCTTAAAGAAGTTGTAGAAGATGCGGTTTGTGAAGGAAAGATGAGGAAGGAAAACAAGAACGTGACGAACAAGAAACATAACAAAAACAAGAAGAACAGGAAGAACAAGAAGAAAAAGAACAAAAATAAGAAAAAAAGAGGCTGGACCGGGCTGAGAGAAGTTGTAGAAGGTGCGGATGTGAAGGAGAGATGAGGAAGAAGGAGAGGATGAAAAATAATAGAAAGAACAATAAAAGGAAGAGCAAGAAGAACAAAAACAAGAGTAAGAACAAGAGACTGGACCAAGCTGAGAATAGTAATAGAAGATGTGGATGAAGAGGAAGATAAAGAAGAAGGAGGAGAGCAAAAACAAGAAGATAAAGAACAAGAACATGAAGAAAGACAAGAACAAGAAGAACAAGATAAAGAACAAGAACATGAGGAAGAACGAGAACCAAAAGAACAAATGCAAGAGGAACAAGAAGAAAAGGAAGAGAAAGAACAGCAAAACAAAAAGAACTGGACCAAGAAAATGAACAAGAACAAAACACAAAAACAAGAAGATAAAGAACAAGAACATGAAGAAAGACAAGAACGAAAAGAACAAGAACAGGAACGAAAACATGAAGAAGAACGAGAACCAGAAGAACAAATGCAAAAGGAACAAAGAGAAAAGGAAGAGAAAGAACAGCAAAACAAAAATAACTGTACCAAAATAATGAACAAGACCAAAAACAAAAACAAGAAAAGAAAAACAAGAAAATGAACATAAACGAGAAAACAAAAACAGAACTAAAGTCTACTAAAAACACAAGCTAAAAAGTCCCAAGAAGACGTGAATGTGCTAAGGACTTGAACTTCATGGAATTGTCCGACAAAAGAGAGGAACCTTTTTGAGTCAAACTGGAATTACTTGGAAATAGGATTGGCTGTGGGCTTGAATGGGCTTGAACGATCTTGAGTAGGCTTTGGGAAGATAGAGAGGGTTTCAGTTAAGCTTGAGTGGGTTTAAAACGAACTGAGAGGGCTTAAGTTGGATTGAGTGGGGTGGGGTTAGCTAGAATGGGTCCGTGTAAGCTTGAATGGATTTAAACTGATTTGAGTGACCTTGAGTGGGCGTGAGGGTGTATGAGTCATCTTGAGAGGGCTTGAGTGGGGTGGAGTAAGCTTGACTGGAATAAGATAAGCTTGAGAGGGCTTGAAGGGGATTGAGTAGTCTTGAGTGGGTATGAGAGGGATTGAGAAGATTTGAGAGGGATTGAGTGGGGTGAACTAAGCTTGAGTGGAATTAAACAAGCTTGAGAGGGCTTGAGTAGGCTTAAGAAGGTATGAGACAGCTTGAGTGGGCTTGAGAGGGCTTGAGTGGTCTTGAGAAGGTATGAGACAGCTTGTGTGGGCTTGAGAGGGCTTGAGTGGTCTTGAGAAGGTATGAGACAGCTTGAGTGGGCTTGAGTGGGAATGAGTGGGCTGGGTGGGCTGTGTTGACTCAAGCTTTCCCGGACTAAG
>NC_066567.1:8332484-8417313 GCF_024679095.1 Eriocheir sinensis
ACTGTTGATGGAACGCAAAAGAGTTTCTATCATCCCGGATTCTACATTCTCTCTAATCAAGAGGATCAAAGATGAGCTCCGGGGGACAGCATAAGCCAAGCAAGATGGCGCCATTATTAAAAACTTGCCTGCGCCATAACGAGCTGGGACTGACCACCAGGGACTACCAAGGAAGCAAAAATAGAAAATAAAAAAGATATCGTCAGGAAACAGGGCGAAGGAACTGAAGGGACGGAGCCATTAAACTCCACAAGAAAAGCGAGAAACTTCCAATAAATAATGGCGTTTGGAAAAGTACCGAAGGAAATGGAAAATAAAAAGCAAAAAAAAAAATAAGGAAAAATAAAAACAGCAACGAAACGAAACGGAGACGAAAAAAACAAACAAAAAACTTCCACATATTTCACATTTTTTCACTGGAACGCGAAAGAGAGAGAGAAAGGGCGAGAGAGGGAGAGAGAGAGAGAGAGGGAGGGGGAGGAAGTAGCCGTGACAGATCTCGTTAATAAATAAGTCGTGATATAAATAATGCATAAATAAGTCTGGAGGATAATCTTGCAACACTTAGGTCGCAGCGCTTAAGCCGAGTTAAACCACTTCCAGCGCCTTTCCCGCGTCAACTGCCATTAAGGGGAGGGACACGATGAAAGAGGATTGAAAAAAAGAGTTGAGGGGTGAGTTAAATAAGAAAGAGGAGTTGAAAGAAAGAGTAAAGGAGGTAAAAGAAATTAGAGGAAAAGTAATATAAGTAAAAAGGGTTGAAAAGGAGAAAAAGATAATTGAAAGAAAGAGTTGAGGGGAGAGTTAAATAAGAAAGAGGAGTTGAAAGAAAGAGTAGAGGAGGTAAAAGAAACTAGAGAAAAAGCAATATAAGTAAAAAAAGGGTTGGAAAGTAGAAAAAAGATAATTGAAAGAGTTAAACAGGGGATGGAAGGGAGACGAATACGGAAGAGAGGAATTGAAGGAAGAGTTGAATAGAGAAAAGAAACTCGAGAAAAAAATAACATACGGTAAAAGAGATTAAAATGAGTTACGAAATATGAAATGCAAAAAAAAATCCATTAATATTTAAGGAGATGAATTGAAAGAAAAAGTTGATTAGGTAATTAGAAAGCTAGAGAAAGAGAAACATAGGAAAAAGGGGTTAAAATAAAAGTTGAAAAAAAAGACTGAATAAAATGATGAAAACGTAGAGAAAAAAAAGACCAATATAGTTAAAAGGGACTGAAACAGAGTTAAACAAATAAAAAAAAAGAGATTGAATACCAAGTTGAAATACGTGAAAGAAATAGAGAAAGAGATGAATATACGATGTTTTGAGAAGAGACGAAAATGAGGTAAAAAAAAAAAAAGAAGAGAGAAATGGCAGTGAAGTGATGAAGAGGAGGAATGGTGACAAAGAGGAGGAAGAGGAAGACGATGATAAATGAAGAAAGAGAGGATAACGGAGAGTGTGATTAATGAGAGGAAAAGCGATGGAGAGATGACGTGAAAGGGGGTTGATAAGAGAGAGAGAGAGAGAGAGAGAGAGAGAGAGAGAGAGAGAGAGAGAGAGAGAGAGAGAGAGAGAGAGAGAGAGAGAGAGAGAGAGAGAGAGAGAGAGAGAGAGAGAGAGAGAGAGAGAGAGAGAAGAGAAAGTGTGAAATGGAAAGAAAACAGGAAAACAAAGAAAGAGGGAGATAGGAAAAACACTGAAAAAAATAGGAAATACAGAAACTTAGAAAACGGAAGAATAAGAGAAAGAAAAAAATAGATAAAATATAGATAGATTAAATGTCATCGTTCTTCTTCTTCTTGTCTTTTGTGCTTCTAATTATTTTTTTATCATACTTTCCTTCTCTTTTTTTCTTCCTTTTTTCTTCCTTTACTTCACTAATCCTGTGCCTTCTAAGATAATGGCGTCCTGAGCCCCTCCAACGCCATGTCCAAAGGTTCCTGCAAAAATCAACGGAGAGGAGGAAGAGGAAGAGTAAGAGGAGGGGGAGGAGGAGGAGGAGGGGCCTTCAGCATTCCCATCACCAGCAATGCCCTCACCCTCACCATCCCTCTGTGAAAATCCATGTTGGTGGTAATGAGGTGATGATACAGGTGGTGGTGGTTGCAGGCCGGATGGTTGTTGTTGGTGGTGGTTGTAGTAATTGTGGTAGTACTTGTTATCACCACTACTACCACCACTACCACTATTAGGGAAATTGTAGTAGGTCAGCTGGTCGGGGCTAGGGTAGGAATTGTGGTTGTTGTCGGTCACCGCCACCACCTTGAAGTGAGTGTTGCTGCCCGACGCTCGGTTGTCATTCCGGCCAAAGTCACGACCGCCGTAGTAATAGTCGTTGTAGTTGTAGTCGTTCCCGTTGTAGTCGGAGTAGTAGTTGTAGGTGTAGTAGTCGAACTCGATGCCCTCCCCTGACCCTCCTTCTCCTGATCCTCCTTTACCTGATCCTCCTTCTCCTGATCCTCCTCCTCCTCCTCCTGCTGCTGCTGCTGTTTCCCCTGATCCTCCTCCTCCTCCTCCTCCTCCTCCTCCTCCTCCTCCTCCTCCTCCTCCTCCTGCTGCTTCTCCTGAGGTTCCTGCTCCTCCTCCTCCTCCTCCTCCTCCTCCTCCTCCTCCTCCTCCTCCTCCTCCTGGTCCTATTGCTGATCTAAACCCTCCTCCTCCTCCTCCTCCTGTTGCTCCTCCTCCTCCTCCTCCTCCTCCTCCTCCTCCTCCTCCTCCTCCTCCTCCTGGTCCTCCTGATGTCCTCCTCCTCCTCCTCCTCCTCCTGTTGCTCCTTCCTCCTCCTCCTCCTCCTCCTCCTCCTCCTCCTCCTCCTCCTCCTCCTCCTCCTCCTGCCGTTGCTGCTGCTTCACCCGATCCTCCTCCTCCTCCTCCTCCTCCTCCTCCTCCTCCTCCTCCATCTCCGTCTAAGCTTCGGAGGGCCCCGTCATCTCCATAGTCATCATAATAATCTCCTCCTCCTCCTCCTCCTCCTCCTCCTCCTGCCGGTGCTGCTGCTTCACTCGATCTTCCTCCTGCTCCTCCTTCTTCTCCTCCTCCTCCACCTCCTCCTCCTCCTCCTCCTCCTCCATCGTCAGCAGCGTCATCTCCCTCTCCACTTCCTCCACCTCCTCCACCTCCTCCTCCGCCTCCACCACCTCCTCCTCCTCCTCCACCTCCTCCTCCGCCTCCTCCTCCGCCGCCGCCGCCGAAGGGAGGAGGAGGAAGGAAGCCGTTCTCGAAGCCTGAGTTGAAGAGGAAGTTCTTGACTGAAAAGGAAGAAAAAAAAATCACATTAATAAAAGAAAGAAAGAAAAGAAAAGTCATTGTAATTAAGAGAAGAAAAAGAAGAGGAAAAAGAAGAAGAAGATGATGATAAAGAAAAAGAAAAGAAGTCACATAAACGGAAAGAAAAGAAAAGAAAAGTCATTGTAATTAAGAGAAGAAGAAAAGGAAGAAGAAGAAGAAGAAGATGATAAAGAAAAAGGAAAGAAGTCACATAAACGGAAAGAAAAGAAAAATCAACAAAAAAAAAAGAAAAAGAAAATGAAAAAAACAAAACAAAATATGAACTCAAGCCCATACAACACATGGAACACAACCCCTTACCCCTCCCCCCAACCCCCTCCTTCCCCTCAACACCAAGAAACACTCACAGAAAATATGGAAGTAGAACATGAAGAGCATAGTGTTGACTCCGACGACATAGGGATCATAAGGCTGAACACAACCCCTTACCCTTCCCCCCCCCCAACCCCCTCCTTCCCCTCAACACCAAGAAACACTCACAGAAAATATGGAAGTAGAACATGAAGAGCATAGTGTTGACCCCGACGACATAGGGATCATAAGGCTGAACAGAAAGCACATCGGAAGGCAGTTTGACCTCTCCCACCGATTCCTCCATGATGTCGTCCTCCGCGAAGATGGACAGCGGGTGCTTGGTAGTCGAAGGCATTTCCGTGGTGGCGAAGTAGCTGTTGATGGCCTGGAACCGCGACCAGAACTCATACAGATTCGGGAGGTCAATGAAATCGTGAAAGCCGTACAGCGCCGCCCAAAACAAGTTGCCGATGGGGTCAACTTCCACCTGGGTCAGTTCCACGTTCACGTCACCTGTCGGGTTGAGGAAAGGAAAGAAGTGCATTGACCCGGTAGCTGCGGGGATCATGTTTCTTAAAGGTTCCTCTAAGCGAGAAAAATGAGAAAAAATCATCACTCACGCAAACCATTTCATAATATATATCAACGCATATGTCATCAGTTTATGCATCATCTCTTTTTTGGGGGGTTATATCATGGCAAAAATTTGGCCCCCGTCGCTGGTACACGGTAAAGCCACAAATTTGGCCCGTCGCTGCTACCGGGTTAAGAGAAGATAAGAAGAGAAGGGTGATATTAAAAAGAGAAAAGAAGAGCCACATATGAGAAAAGAAGGATAACATTAGGAAAAAGGATCAAAATAACCAAAGAAAAGAAGAATAACGAAATGAAAAGAGGAATAACATTAAGAAAAAAGAAGAATCACATAAAAGAAAAGAGAAGACGAGGAAAAGAGAGGAAAGGAAGAAGATGGGAAGACAAATAGGAAAGGAAAAGACCAAGAAAGAACACATTAAGAAAAGAAAAGAAGGATAACGTTAAAGAAAATAGGAATCACATAAAAGAAAAGAAAAGACGAATCAAATAACGAAAAGAAAAGAAGAATAGAAGAATGACATAATGGAAAAGAAGAATGATAGAAAAGAAAGGAAGAAAGACAACGACGAAAAGAAAAGAAGAAACACAATAACAAAAGAAAAGAATAACATAAAGAAAAGAAAAGATAAGAAGACCCACATGAAGAAAAGAAGAACCACATAAAGAAAAGAAGAACCACAAAAAATAACATTAAGAAAAACAAAACAAAAAAATAACAAAAGACAAGAAGATGGGCAGTAATCACCAGCGTTTCCATCTCTCATTAACACTTCTGTTTTGCCCTGAGACACTTCCTATGCCTTAAACAAACAAAAACAAAACAAAACACAAAAGCCACCTACCTGTCTGTGCGCTGTTCAGTTGCGATACAGTGTTCCTCCTCGTCATCATCTTGAAAAGGACATCCCACAAGGAGGTTTGGTGTACATCCGCCACGAACTCCTCTATATAGTGAAGCCAACGCATCCAGCGCTTATCGGGGAGCAGCTCGTCGGTGTAGAGCGCTTGCATGATCATCTGTGCGCGGTGTAGGTAATACGCTACGCCGCCTAGGATTCCCCCCGGGCCGTCGAAAGGATTCCCAGTCACGGGTTCACTAAACGCGTCCATCACCGTCAGATCTGGGCCTCTGAATGGGTTTCGTAGGCCCAAAAATCCTTCAGGCTCCTCGGGGTTATTTTGCGGGTCATCCAGGGTAGTGTTCGCCTCCCCTTGGGCATTTCTGGGTACCTCTAGGGCGGTTTCGGTGTCCCTCTGGGGTGCTCCTGGGGCTGCTGCTGGTGCGACTACGGGGCTGGCCAGGGCGCGGGTGTTGAGGGTGGTGAAGGCGGCCACGAGGAGAGTCGCTGCCGCCCACTTCCCGCCCATTGTGTCTGTCAGGGAAGGTCAGTCAGTCAGTCAGTCAGTTAGTTAGTTAGTTGGTAAGTTAGTCAGTTAGGTAGTTAGTTCATTCATTCATTCATTCATTCATTCATTCGTTCATTGTCAGTCAGTCAGTCAGTCACTCACTCACTCATTCAGTTGGTCAGTCAGTTAGTCATGTTAGTCAAAATGATAGAAATGAAAGAAGAAAGACAGTAAATCTCTCAGTCAGTCAGTCAGTTAGTCAGTCAGTTTAGTGAGTTAGTCAATAATCATGTCAGTCGAAATGATATCAGTGAAGAAAGAAAGGCAGACACTCAGTCAGTCAGCCAATCACTCAATCAATCAGTCAGTCAGTCAGTCAGTCAGTCAGTCAGCCAATCAATCAATCAGTCAGTCAATCAGTCAGTCAGTCAGTCAGTCAATCAGTCAATCAATCACTCAATCAATCAGTCAGTCAATCAGTCAGTCAGTCAATCAAATACAGTAAATCAAAACAAATAAACACCCACATTGAAAGAATCTTCGTCCCCAACCTTCAGTCAGTCAGTCAGTCAGTCAGTCAGTCAGTTACTTGGTCAGTCAGAAAGGGAAGTCAGTCCACTCAAGGCGGAAGCTACTGAATGAGTGAGCGAGAGAGGAGGAGGAGGAGGAGGAGGAGGAGGAGGACCAGTTTATGCAAAGGAGGGGAGGAGAAGGTCACTGAGGAAAGGAGGGAAGGAGGGAGGGAAGGAGGAACAAATGAGAGAGAGAGAGAGAGAGAGAGAGAGAGAGAGAGAGAGAGAGAGAGAGCACGAAAGAAGGGAGGAAGGAAGGAGAAAAGAAAGGAGGGAATGGAGGAAAGAGGAGAAGACAAAGGAGCAAGAAAACAAGATAAGGAGAGAGAGAGAGAGAGAGAGAGAGAGAGAGAGAGAGAGAGAGAGAGAGAGAGAGAGAGAGAGAGAGAGAGAGAGAGAGAGAGAGAGAGTTAACTGAATCAGGGAGAAACTAGATAAGGAAGGGAGAGAAAGACAGAGAGAGGAGAAAAGAGGGTGAGACAGGGCGCGGTTACGAAGGGAGGGAAGGGAAGGGAAGGGAGGGGAGGGAGGGGTCAGGAATCCCGTAACCCGCTGGACAAGTCAAACAAGGAAGGGGAGGGAAGGGAAGGGAAGGGAACGAAGGAGGGGAAGCGCAGATTAAGAAGGGGAAGGAGAGGGTAGAGAAGAATTTGAATAAAGAAAGGAAAGATAAAGGAAGGAAGAAACAGTCCAGGTAAATGAAGACAGGTGAGAGAAAGAGAGAGAGAAAGGAAGGGGAGAGAAGGGGAAAGAAAAGGAAAAAAACCACGTGAGAAGGGAAGGAAAAAGAAGAGAGGGGAAGGTTAGGGATAGGAAGGGAAGGTGAAAGAGGAAAGGAAGAAGGAGAGAGGGGAAGGAAAAGGAGGGGAAGGGAACGGAAAGAAAAGGAAAGGAAATGGAAGGGAAGGGAAGAAAGATGAATGCAAGGAAAATGAGTAACGAAGGAGGAAAGGGAAGGAAAGGGAGAGAGGAAGGGAAGAGAAGGGAAGGGAAGGGAAGGGAAGGGAAGGGAAGGAAAGGGAAGATAAGAGACAGACGAATGAATGAAGGAAGGAAGAGAACAGGAAAAAAGGGAAAGACGAAAAGAGAAACGAAGGGAAAGGCAAGGAAGGGAAGGGAAGGAAAGGGAAGGGAAGAAAAAAAAAGGAAAAGAAAAGAAAAGGAAAGGAAAGGAAAGGGAAGGGAAGGGATGGAAAGCGAAGGGATGGAAAGCGAAGCGAAGGAAAGGAAAGGAAAGGAAAGGAATGCGAAGGGAAGAGAAGGAAAGCGATGGAAAGGGAAGGGAAGGGAAGGCAAGGTAAGGCAAGGCAAGGCAAGGCAAGGCAAGGCAATGAAAGCGAAGGGAAGGGAAGGGAAGGGAAGGGAAGGGAAGGGGAAGGGGAAGGAGACGCAGCCCAGGTGAATCAAGACAGGTGTTTCTGGTTCACGGGGCCGCTGAACCATTACTAGGTCACCTTAGGTCACGCTAGGGGGGGGTGACCCTCTCTCCCCCCCTACCATACCCTGACCCCGCCCTTCTCCCTTATCTTGTCCTGAAACTCTCTCTCTCTCTCTCTCTCTGACCCTTTCCTCCATTCTTTCCATTACGATTCTCTCTTTTTTTCTTCATCCTTCTTTCTTCTTCTCTTCTCTTCTCTCATCTCTTCGCCTCCTTCTTCTCTTCCCTTTCTTCTCCTTCTTTTCCCATTCTTACTTTCCTCCCTTCCTCCCTTTCTTCTTTCCTCCCTTTCCTTCCTTTCTTCCCTTTCTCTTCCCTTCCTTCCTTTCCTCTCTCACTTGCTCCTTCTTTTCATATCCTTTTCTTTCGTCCTTTCCTTTCCTCCCTCTTCTTCCCTTCCTTCTTTTCCTCTCCTTTTCTCCCTGTCATTTATCTATTTCCTTCTCCTCTCTTTCCTCCCTTCCTCTCCTCTCCTCTCCTTCCTCTCTTTTTCCCTTTCCTCTCCCTCTCTCACTTTTTTCCCTTCCTCTGTCATTCTTCCCTCCTGGAATTCTCATCTTTTCCTCCTCTTTCTCTCTCACTACCTCCTCTCCTCTCTCCTCCTCCTCCTCCTATATCTGTGCATACCTCTCATTTTTCCTGTTTACTCTCGCATACCTCCTCCTCCTCCTCCTCCTCCTCCTCCTCTCTCCCTCTCTCACGGTAAACAAAGAGAGTATTGGAGGAAAAATTGTTTATGTTACAATGTTTGCATATATACGGATTTTACGACTCTCTCTCTCTCTCTCTCTCTCTCTCTCTCAAAAGCAATATTATGGCACAAATTGGCGTTTTCGCTCATAATTTGAAGGTAAAATAGTGTTGATTAAAGGTGAGAGAGAGAGAGAGAGAGAGAGAGAGAGAGAGAGAGAGAGAGAGAGAGAGAGAGAGAGAGAGAGAGAGAGAGAGAGAGAGAGAGAGAGAGAGACTAGTTCTAAACCGCCTACTTTTTTTTTCTATTATTCTTTTTTTTTTTTCACAACAATGTCCTGCTTTCCCTCGTTAAGCGGGAATTCCCCTCCTCCTCCTCCTCCTCCTCCTCCTCCTGTTTCTCTTTTTCTGTTCCCGCTTGACGTCGCATATGTCTATTTTTCCTTCCTCTCTCTCTCTCTCTCTCTCTCTCTCTCTCTCCTTCCTTCCTTCCTTCCTTCCTTCCTTTTTCTCTGCATCTTTGTTTGTTTCCTTACCACTGGGCTCTCTCTTCCTCCTCCTCCTCCTCCTCCTCCTCTTCTCTTTTATCTTCTTCCTCATCCATCTCTTTCTGTTCCTTCTTCTGTGTGTGTCTCTCTCTCCATCTACTTCCTTTTCTCACCTCCCTTTCTTCTTTCTCTCCTCACACACACACACACACACACACACACACACACACACACACACACACACACACACACACACACACACACACACACACACACACACACACACACACACCTTCATTAAAAAAATTTCTCTCCTTCCCATCTTCTTTCTCTCCATATTTTCCCCTACCCCCCCTCTCTCATACACACATACCTTCATTTTCTCTCCTTCCTATCTTCTTTCTCTCCATATCTTCGCCTCCCCCCCCTCCTCCCCCTCATACACACATACACACACCTTCATTCACTCCATTTTGCCTAGTATCCATTTCTGTCCTACGCAAACATTCTCCTTCCCCTGAAAATTTCCATATCTGCCACACGCAATATACAGGCGCCTGCTCCTCCTCCTTTTGCTTTCCCTTCCCCGTCTCTTCCCTTCCCTGCAGTCTGCCCGGGGAGGATTCTGGGAGAGGGTGGAGTCTTTGCAGTGGTCCATTCTTAACACTGTACTCCGATGCCAATTCCTAGACCTCTATATGCTATACTCTTCCATTCTTTTTCTTCTCGTTTTCTTCCTCTCTCATTTCTTCCTTCTCTTATTTTCCTTTTCTCCTTGTCTCATACACTATACTTTTCCCTTCCTTTCCTTTCGTTTCCTTACTCTTTCACTCCTTCCTTTTCTTCATCTCCCTCTCTAACTCCCTCTTTTCTCACTTCCTTGGTTTCCTTCCCTCCCTTTCTCCCTTCTCTTCATCTCCTCTTCTCCCTTCTTCATTTCTCACTTTCTCGGTTTCCTTCCCTCCCTTTCTTCCTTCTCTTTATCTCCTCTTCCTTCTTCATTTCTCACTTTCTCGGTTTCCTTCCTCCCTTTCTCCTTCTCTTCATCTCCTCTTCTCCCTTCTTCATTTCTTACTTTCTCGGTTTCCTTCCCTCCCTTTCTCCCTTCTCTTCATCTCCTCTTCTCCCTTCTTCATTTCTCACTTTCTCGGTTTCCTTCCCTCCCTTTCTCCCTTCTCTTCATCTCCTCTTCTCCCTTCTTCATTTCTCACTTTCTCGGTTTCCTTCCCTCCCTTTCTTCCTTCTCTTTATCTTCTCTTCTCCCTCCCATTTCTCACTTTCTTGCTTTCCTCTCCTCCGTTTCTCATTCCTCTCTCATTCTCCTCTCTCCAATCATCTTTAGCTTGAGATTATATGGGGCGTGGGTACCTAGTGGATTAGCCAATGGTATGCAGTTATTATGAAAAAGGGGAGGAGTTTATCTTCGCAGTTAACATGATACGGTAATAGTGGTATTTCAAAGCTTTCACTGTTACCTTAAGCTTGAGAAGAAGAGAGGGAGTGGCTAGCTTGTGGAATAGCCAATGAGATATGAGAATTAGGAAAAGGGGGAGGAGCTTATCTTCGCAGTTGGCTTGAATGGGGTATTAGTGGTATTTCAAAGCATTCACCCTTACCTACAGCCTTAGATAAAGAGAGGGCGTGGCTAGCTTGTGGAATAGCCAATGAGATACAGTTATTAGAGAAAGGGGGCGTGGCTAACTCCCGGCGTTAGCGTGAACATATTAGTAGCGGTCGTGGGGTGGGTGGGTGGGAGGGTGGACAGTTAGCGGTAAACAGGCCGGGTTAGTGAGACAGGCGGCACCGTTAGTAAGTCAATAGGCTGTATGTTATAACCTGTTTTGGTGTAGATTTTTTCCTAGTTTTCGCTGTCAACTTTCCTGGCCCAGGGCGAACACACACACACACACACACACACACACACACACACACACACACACACACACACACACACACACACACACACACACACAACTTTCTTTTTTTTTTGTTGCCATGCGTTGACCTTTCTCTTTTTTTAGTTTCAAGGTCATATTAACACTTGATTATCTTCTTTTCCATAGTAGCAGCAGCAGCAGTAGTAGTAGTAGTAGTAGTAGTAGTAGTAGTAAAGGATTAGAAAGTGGAGAAAACAACGAAGAGGAGAATATAAAGAGGAGGATGAGCAGAAAGAGGAAAGAGAGACAAGTAGGAAGAGAAAATAAAGAGGAAAATGAACAGTAAGAGGAAAGAGGAAAAGTAGGAAGAGGAAATAAAGAGGAGGATGAACAGAAAGAGGAAAGAGGAACAAGTAGGAAGAGGAAAATAAAGAGGAAGATGAACAGAAAGAGGAAAGAGGAGAGGCAAGTAGGAAGAGGAAATAATGAGGAGAATGAGCAGAAAGAGGAAAGAGGAAAAGTAGGAAAAGGAAAATAAAGAGGAGAATGAACAGTAAGAGGAAAGAGAGACAAGTAGGAACAGGAAATAAAGAGGAAGAGGAGGAGGAGGAGAGAGCTCTTAAATCGCTGTTATTGTTATTGATATTGTTATTGCCATAGTTGTAATAGTAGTAGCAGTAGTAGTAGTAGTAGTAATAGTAGTAGTAGTAGTAGTAGTAGTAGTTGTAGTAGTATACCTTTTCTGCTAACACGCGTGGCAGTGGTGATGATGGTGGTGGTGGTGATGGTGGTGTTGCAGTGGTTGTGATGCGATGGAGGCGCAGGGAAGACTGGTCACCACCTCTCGCGCAGGGGTCAAGGTGGTGGTGGTGGAAGAGGAGGTGGAGGAGGATGTGGAGGAGGTGGAGATGAGGGCCCAGCGGCATACTGACCCATACCTCAAGGCACTCTTCTCCCTTCTGTTCTCTCCTCCTCCTCCTTCTCCTCCTCCTCCTCCTCTTCCTTCTCTCCTCCCTTCCTCCTCAAGTAAACCAGTTCTGTTAGAGGTGCAACATCCTCCTCCTCCTCCTTCTTCCCCTCCTCCTCCTCCTCCTCTCTTCCTTTACGTCCTCCTCCTGTCTCCTCCTGTCCTTTCATTACACACACACACACACACACACACACACACACACACACACACACAAACATATTCATTCCTGCACTTACTCATATCCTCCCCCTTCCCTCCCCCTTCCCTCCCCTTTCTCTCCCCCTTTCCTTCCCCCTTTCCCTCCCCTTTCCTCCCTCTCTCTCTCCAGTGTCATTCATCTCTCCCCCGTCCCCCCTCCCCCCTTCACCTTTTCCAGAGTCACGACAGATGGCGTTAGAGAGAGAGAGAGAGAGAGAGAGAGAGAGAGAGAGAGAGAGAGAGAGAGAGAGAGAGAGAGAGAGAGAGAGAGAGAGAGAGAGAGAGAGAGATTAGCTTCCTACCTATAGACTTGCTGGCTAATTAGGTGCTTCTCTCTCCCTCCAGGTGCGCTAAAGGTGAGACTAATTAAGTGAGAGAGAGAGAGAGAGAGAGAGAGAGAGAGAGAGAGAGAGAGAGAGAGAGAGAGAGAGAGAGAGAGAGAGAGAGAGAGAACCGACCTAACTGCACTGTCCTATTCCATTCCTTCCGTGTAATTCCTATCTTCTTCTCCTTTCCTTCTTCTTCCTCCTCTTCCTTCCTTGCCTCTTCCCATCTTTCTTCCCTCCCTCTCCCCCTCCCTTCCAAGTACCCAACATCAATAGTTTATTCTGGACGATTCTGGCTTCTTTCCAAACTCCTCCTCCTGCTCCTCCCCCTCCTCCTCCTCCTCCTCCTCCTCCTCCTGCTTAGTTCTTGTCATTCTTGATTCTTTGAAGTTTTTCGTTATCCGGTATTTGAGAGAGAGAGAGAGAGAGAGAGAGAGAGAGAGAGAGAGAGAGAGAGAGAGAGAGAGAGAGAGAGAGAGTAAAATAAGGAAGGATTGGATGTCACACTCAGCGTCCCCTTCCTCTCTCTCTCTCTCTCTCTCGGCAAACAAGAAAAAGCAAGATAATAACGATAGTAATGATAATAAGTAATAATAATGATAATAATAATAATAATAATAATAATAATAATAATAATAATAATAATAACAACAACAACAAAAGCAATAACACAAACTTTCCGTCCTTAACCTCCTCCTCCTCCTCCTCCTCCTCCTCCTCCTTTTGCTGCCCTCTGGCGTCTAAATTTGAGGTTAAGAGGAAAGCAGGAGAGGTCAAGTTGCATTAAGGGGGGGGAGGAGGAAGGGGGGGAGGGGGGGGCGAGGTCATTTTAGGTCGGGTTAGGTCACAAGAGGTCAAGAGGATTAGTAGGGATTTGCATTTTATAGCTGAAGGCAAGAAGGAGGAGGAGGAGGAGGAGGAGGAGGTCTGCAAGATGAGGACAAGGAAGAAAGGAAGGAGGGGCCAGGGAACGAGAAACTGCTGGAGGAAGAAGAAGAGGAGGAGGAGGAGGAGGAGGAGGAGGAGGAGGAGGAGGAGAAGGAGGGGAGAGAGAGAGAGAGAGAGAGAGAGAGAGAGAGAGAGAGAGAGAGAGAGAGAGAGAGAGAGAGAGAGAGAGAGAGAGAGAGAGAGAGAGAGAGAGAGAGAGAGAGAGAGATCAGGGTGTAAAGAAAAATAAAGAAACTGAGCACTTGAAGAGAAAGAGAAGAAGAAGACAGATGACGAGGAAGAGGAGGAGGAGGAGGAGGAGGAGGAGGAGGAAAAAGGAGGAAGGAGAGGGCAGTTGAGGTCAAAACTTACCTCCGCCTCCTGCCTCAAGTTTCCTCACAAATCCCATGAGAAATATGACCTTGAGGAGGAGGAGGAGGAGGAGGGAGGTAAAGACAGTGAAGGAGGAGGAGGAGGAGGAGGAGGAGTAGTGAAGGAGATCAGTTGTGGAGAGGAGGAGGCATGTATGAATAGAAGAGGAGGAGGAGGAGGAGAAGGAGGAAGAGGAAG
Organism: Eriocheir sinensis; assembly: GCF_024679095.1. NCBI lineage: Eukaryota > Metazoa > Arthropoda > Malacostraca > Decapoda > Varunidae > Eriocheir > Eriocheir sinensis. The sequence goes on from NC_066567.1 coordinate 8,346,062, forward strand.
AAGGAAAGGTAAAGAGAGAGGAGAGATGAGATGAAGCCGTCTAAGTGAAGCTTCATTTTCCCTGAGTCGAAGCTTCGGATCAAACCTCATTCCATTTTCTTTTCCAGACTTAACCCTGTAATGAGACGAAGGAGGAAGAGGAGAATCGAAGAGAGGAGGAGGAGGAGAAGGAAGACAGAAGAGAAGAAAGAGTGAAGAAACAAGAGATATTCGGAATAACAACACTAAAGATACGAGACTCAAGATCAACTCAAAATCGACTCAAGATCAACTCAAGATCAACTCAAGATCAACTCAAGATCGATTCAAGATCAACTCAAGTTCGAAGTTCACGTATATAAAGAAGTGGAGTTGGTGCTCGGATTCAGTGCCCCTCAGGATGTGACAGGGGGGGAGTGTGTGTGCGTGCTTCTTACTGATACCTAAGACTTCATTAATAGTAAGTAGAATGTGGCTTAGTAGTAGTAGTTGTATAAGTTAGTGTCCATTCCTTATGCTCTTATCCTCTTTCATCATCCAGATTTCTTCTTTTCTCTTCTTCCTCTTCTTTTTCTTCTTCCTCTTCCTCCTCTTTCTTCGTTTTCTTCCTCCTCCTCTTTCTGCTTCTCTATTTTCCTTCTCTTTCTTTGTCCTCCCCATTCTTTCTCCTCCTTCTTTTTCTCTTTCTTCCTCCCCTTTTTTCCTTCCTCTTATTTCTTCATTTTTCTTCCTCCTCCTCTTTCCTCCTCCTCCTCCTCCTCCTCCCAGCACTGACCCTTGAGGCACTCCACTAGTGACTGGTAGCCAATTGGAAGGCTGTCCGTTGAGTAGTACTCGTTGTTTTCTGTCGGTGAGCCAATCTCGCGTGGATAAGAGATTGGCTCACCGACAGAAAACAACGAGTACTACTCAACGGACAGCCTTCCGATTGGCTACCAGTCACTAGTGGAGTGCCTCAAGGGTCAGTGCTGGGACCCATCCTCTTTATCATATATATCAATGACCTAGAATCAGGACTGAAATCCACAATATCGAAATTTGCAGATGACACCAAGGTGGGTGGAGATGCCCTCACAAAGACCGACTGCGAAATCATTCAGAAAGACCTCAATCACATTATCGAATGGTCGAAAAAATGGCAAATGTCTTTTAATGTTGACAAATGCAAAGTCATGCACATTGGGTCCCAAAATAGTAACCACATATACATCATGAATGGGAGACCTCTGCAAGCGATGCAGGAGGAAAAGGATCTTGGAGTCACTATCAGCAGTGACCTGAAACACGCGAATCACTGTAAAAAAGCATACAACAAGGCCAACACTATGCTCGGGTTCATAGCGAGGAACTTCGAGTGTAAAACACCAGACGTGATGCTATCTTTGTATAATTCCATGGTAAGACCGCACCTCGAGTATGCAGCGGTTCTGGTCTTCCAATTACAGAAAGGACATTGCTTTACTGGAGAGGATTCAACGACGCGCCACAAAGATGATTCCAACCTTCAGGGCTCAACCGTACGAGGAACGACTCAAGCGACTCAATCTCTTTACATTGGAGAAAAGACGCCTACGAGGGGATATGATTCAAGTCTTCAAGTATCTAAAAAAGTTCAGTAACGTCGATTACTCCAAATTCTTTGAACTGCAAACCAACTCAAGAACTAGAAATAACGGTTTTCCCATTCAGTCGAGTCGATGTAACACAGACATTGGAAGGAGTTTCTTTTCAAACCGAGTCATCCGCCACTGGAACAATCTTCCCTCAGAAGTAGTAAATGCGAATACCATCAACTCCTTCAAATATAGAATCGACCGTCATTTCGCTGCGTCGGGAGTAAACTGAATAACGAGGGGCTTCCATCTGCTCCTCAATATCGAGGTGCTTTCATCTGCTCACCAAGCCCCAAGTGGCGGTCGAGGAGATTAAATCACCCAATCACCCAAGCCAATAGGCTTTCTGTTGCCTGCATTTCCATGTTTCCATGTTTCCTCCTCCACCACCACCACAAAATTAGTCGTCTATCTTTAACAACCCGTAAATTACCTTGACGAGCTAATTGGGTGGTTCGGGCAGGTGAGTGAGACTACTTTTGTCCGCCCATTATTTTTTGTTCCCGTCTCTGAGCGAACTGGTGAGGAAATAAAAAAGTGACATGAGGATAAAAAGAGAAGAAAAAAAGCTTTAATTCTCGTTTAGTATGGACGGCCGTGTGAAGCCTCGTTTGGTCCGTTTTTTTTTTTTTTTTGGAAAGAGAGAGAGAGAGAGAGAGAGAGAGAGAGAGAGAGAGAGAGAGAGAGAGAGAGAGAGAGAGAGAGAGACTTGAATTTGAGTACGGAATCGTTTTAGAATAGAACCCAATGCGGTAGATTAGGGAAATTAAGGGAAGGAAGTGAAATGAAAGGGGAGGGAATGGAAGGGAAGGGAAGGGGAGGGAAGGAAAGGGGGGGAAGGGAAGGAAAGGAAAGGGAAGGGTAGGAAAGGAAATGGAAGGGAAGGAATGGAAGGGTAGGGAATGGAAGGGAATGGAAAGGAAGGGAAGGGAAGGGTAGGGAAGGGAAGGGAAGGCATCGTAAGGGAAGGAATTAAAGGGAAGATTAAGGTAAGGATCGATAGGTAAGGTAAATTTAGACTGTCTTGCATTAGAGTAGGAGAGGTTAGAACAGTCATTTTTTTTCTTTATCTTCCTTTTTTTTGTTTTAGATTACGCTCTCTCTCTCTCTCTCTCTCTCTCTCTCTCTCTCTCTCTCTCTCTCTCTCTCTCTCTCTCTCATGACGTAATAGTGTCCCGTTGCTACGCCTCACCACCATCATCGTCATCATCAGTGTTTACCCGGTGAGGAGGGAGTCAAAATTCACCTAAATGCCCCTATTCCGCCGCCCATGACGAGACACTATGGACTTGGGTGAGTGGGAAGGGGAATATTGGACCTAAATTACATATTATCATTGTCTTTTATGTGTAGGAGTTTGTTACTGCGGTGATTTGGTATTGTGAAGGGGCGTGGTGTGTCTCGGTGGACAAGGTTATGTAATGGAAGGGAAGGGAAGGGAAGGGAGGGAGAGGGAAAGGGAAGGAGAGGGAAGGGAAGGGGAGAAGAGGGAAAGGAAAGGAAGGGAAGGATAGGTATAGTAAGGGAAAGGAAGGGTAGGTATGGTAAGGCAAAGAAGGGTAGGTTAGTTTAGGTAAGGTAAGCATAGGTAAGGTATGGTAAGGTTAGACAAGGAAAGGGAAGGGTAGTGTGGGTAAGGTTAGGGAAGGGAAAGCAAGGGAGGTTTTGGTCTCGTTGGTCTAGTTTGATAGGCCTGCGGTAATTACCCAGACTTATTCATAGTGCTGACTGGCACCGTCCACATCAATTGTTTGGGTTGATCTCTGCGCCAGGGAAGAAGCATCAGCCAGGCATCTTCAACTTGATTACAGCAGCACCGCACTTACTCTATTTGTTCCTTCCAGGCGGTCTGTGCTGCCTCGGGTTATGCACACACTGGGCTTTCTGAGGTGGCAGCACGTAGCATCGACAACAGCAGCAGCAGTAACGACAGTAACATCAGCAGCGGCAGCACCAGCCCCCCTCCCCATGTCTTCCCCGCCTGCTCCATCCTCCCCTGGGCCAGCGCCGCTCACCCACCTCCTGCCACAGAGCTTCCACTGGCTGTATCAACACTGCCCAGCGTTTCCAATCAATGGCTCAAAGGTAATGGCTGACAGATGGCCACTGTATATCCCTTTTCATGTATAATATATTTTTAGATGAATATATTAATTATTCTTCAGATACATGCATTTTTTGGTAACCTTAGCATTTTAATTTAGATAGGCCTATTAGCTTCTTAGTATTGCTTATGATTTTATACATCTTTTCGGTTTTGTGTGTTCATTAATTGACATTTTTGTTGTTTTGGACGTGTACGTCAACCTTTTAATCCATTAACCTATTTTTTGTTATCAGGTGCGGGTGATTGTTGACCCGAGGGAGTTCTACCAGGAGCTGCTGGACAAAGCCAGGGGAGCCAAGGAGAGGATCAGCATCTCCTCGCTGTACCTCGGCACCGGCAAGCTGGAGGAGCAGCTGGTAATGGCCTGATGGTGGTGCTTGCTTTATCTCTGGTGCAGGGCTCTAATGGTTGCTAGTTGCTACTAGGATTATTTTTTCATTTTCTTTTTTTTTATAAGTACAGAAGTAAACATTTTCAAACCATTATTCCTTCAATTTCTCACTAGGGGAATAAATTTCAGTAAGATAAAATAAGGGAAGCACAAGCCCAGGAGCCTGAGTGTGTTTGAATGTAAGGTCCGTATTTTCAGACACTTTCGACTCTCGCATCAAACATTTCCAAAGGCCACAAAGGAGATAAGTTGGGTTCTCATGAGTGTTTTTTCACATTCATGGTTTAGAACCCTTGTCAAACTATCACTAGGCTTATAGAACTACTCACAGAATCACCCACAACCTCTATGATGTATGTGTGTGTATTTACCTAGTTGCAGTATTACAGGGCCTGGGCTTAGGCTCGTGTGGTCCCGACTCTGTATCTGTATTTATCCAACTTTTCCTTAAAGCTTTGCACACTCTTCAACGATACTACATCCTCACTGAGTCTGTTCCAAACCTCTATATTTCTTTGCGGGAAGCTATATTTCTTTGTCTCTCAAGCATCTTCCTTTCCTCAATTTTTTACTGTGTCCTCTTGTGTGTGTGTGTGTGTGTGTGTGAGCCCCAAAATGTTTGAAAATAAAGGACCAAAGTTATTGGTTATAAAGTTGTACATCATCGCCCTTCCCCAGGTGGCGGCAGTGGGTGAGCGGGCGACAGCGGTGGAAGGGCTGCAGGTGCGCTGGCTGCTGGACCACACCCGAGGCTCCCGAGGTCCCCACAGCTCTCGCTCCATGCTGCGGCCGCTCCTGATGCAGCACCCACAGTCGTGCTCAGTGAGTGTGGCGCCTAATGGACTTTTTACGATTAATCAATTATTTTTTTGTCTTTACACTATATATTCCTTTTTGTATGCAATTCATTTTTGTTTAGATTTATTTGTGATTCTTGATATGTGTTTCATGGTCCACTCCAGCATTTCAAGTTAGATATTGGCTTTTTAGTGTTGCATGATTTTATACTCACCCTTTAACCCAATAGCTGCAGGTATCATGTTTCTTAAAGGCCCCTCTAAGCGAGAAAAATTAGAAAAATCATCACTCACACAAACCATTTCATAATGTATATCAGTGCATTTGTGATCAGCTTATGCATCATCTATTTTGGGGGGATTATATCATGGCACAAATTTGGCCCGTCGCTGCTACACAGTTAAGCCACAATTTTGGCCCATCACTGCTACTGGGTTAACATTTGCTTGTGCATTTATAGGTGCTATCTTTGTTTTTAGGCTTGTACATCAGCCTGTCAAGAGGAATGGGAGAAACTGTTTGCATAGCTGGTTATAGAAGAATACAAAGCATGAGGAGGGAGAGAGGCTGTTTAGGGCATCTGTAATGTAAGATGAAGGATTAGGAATAAAAAGTTGGGAGGGATGAACATTGGGAAGCATAGGAGAATGAGGATGGTAGAAGTTGCTCACAAAAAAAAAAGTAACAACAAATTGTTTCTCTGCAGGTGTCACTGTACCACACTCCAACGCTGCGAGGGTTGCTGCGTCGCCTCATTCCACAGCGCTGGAACGAGACGATCGGCCTCCAGCACATGAAGCTCTACGTGTTTGACGACTCGTTGGTCATCTCAGGGTGAGGCGCCGTGGTCTGGTCACCTGAGTATCAATTTTTTCTTCTAATTTGTCATGTTAATATTGTGTTGTCATTTATTATCGGTTGTTATCTATGTTGCAAACTTTCCTTGCTATTATTTTTTGTAGATTCATATTGACTATCAAATTTAAATCAAGTTAGTTCAGGATAGTGTGTGTAATTTAAGGATAATTAACAAGCTTTATTAGTACAGATTATGAAAGTTTCAACATTACCAAATAGTATAAAGTGCAAAATACTATGAAGTGCAATATTTCCAGGGCCAACTTGAGCAACGACTACTTCACAAACCGGCAGGACCGCTACATGGTGTTTGATAACTGCCCGGCGCTGGCCGCCTTCTACCACCGCCTCATAGAGACCGTCAGCCGCCATTCCCTCCAGCTGGCCACCGACGACTCCACCTCCATGGGGTCACACACCACTCTCCACCCCTACCTGGTTAGTTCTGTATTGCCACACTCAAGCCCAGGCCAGTGATGCCTCTGGCACAGGATAATGTACGTTGATATCCATGGGTGTCAGATGCAAGGAAGGTCAGTCCCCTACAAGTCAATCCTCCCCAAGCTGAGCTGCCAGAGAAGTGCTGTGACAAGTACAGGAGAGGCTCACAACTCAGAGATGCAGGCCACAGCACCAACTTACACCTTGTACCTAGACATGAGGGTAGGGTGTAAACAACGCACTCATAATACATTTTGCCAGGCTAAAGTGCAGGTGGATTTGTGGTCTCCTTCCCACTTATCGAGGAACAAGGTATATAAGTTGTGTGCTGTGGTCTGCATCAAGATGAGCGGTGAGCCTCTTTGGTATGTGGCGGGTTATCTTGAAGGGGGCAGACTTTACTTGCATCTGACACCTACCTATGTGCATTTGTTTTATCCTGTGCCAGGGCAGTTTGAGCCTCGAAACGTAAGTAACAAGATTGCATGAGGTACAGTAAATCATTTTTATTGTTTTTTACAGTAAGATTTCTGCTTCAGAGTGACTTCAAGAAATACTGCTCGGCCATGAGGGAGTCTGTGCAGCAGCTGTGGAGTGATGAGTGCAGCAAGACACCACTGAGACTTGGCTTTGACGAGGAGAATAACATCTCCGCAAGGACCCAGAGAAGGACTCTGGACAGCTCTGCCCCGCCTGACACATCCCTCGACACCCTGGTCTTCCCAACGGTCCAGATGGGTCCCTTCGGCATCACCAACGATGGCTACGTGACCAAGAGGTTCCTGAGCACTGCTGAGGAGGGCTCCCGGATCCACCTTGCTTCAGGCTACTTCAACTTGACGGAGGAGTACATGCAGTGCGTCCTTGGGGAGTCACAGGCATCGTACAGCATCCTGATGGCCCATCCTGAGGTTAGACAAGGTTGGGGGATAAGTAGATGGCTGTAGATCCTAGTTCACGAACTGAATAAAGTAACTGGCCCAGAAGCCCTGCCCACGCATCCCTAGCTATGGGAGCTGATTGATTGGATAAAAGGATATGGAGTCAGTTACCTTGGAGGGAGGGCAAGTGAGGGGATAGGGCTTCTGGACAAGATGTGTGATGGCTATAATTAGGAATTCACATACCAGCACAGATTATAATTATGTCCAGAAGTTTACTACCTCTTCCACGACTAACACTACACCACACACCTACAGGCTAATGGGTTCCTTGGTGCCGGGGGCTTCGCGGGGGCCATCCCAGCGGCTTACACTCACCTGGCACGGCTGTTCTTCGGGCGGGTGAGGGCTGGGGGTCAGGAGCAGCGGTTGAGCCTCCACGAGTACCGGCGCCAGGGCTGGACCTTCCACGCCAAGGGTCTGTGGTACACCCACCCAGGACACTTGCTGCCCTCGCTCACCATGGTCGGCTCTCCTAACTTTGGTGAGTGTGAAGAGCAATGTTGCCAGATTGTCGCACTCAGCCACTTATATCTCCCGACTTCCTATCCCGAAAGTGCCTCCTGGGCCCCAATAAAAAAACTCATTTAAAGTTATCGTTAAAAGTTAGATCCTAATGTCTCTTGGCAATAGTTAGAGCACAGTATTTACCGGTTTCTGACGCATAACTATTACCAAGAGACATCGGGATCTAACTCTTTTAACGATAACTATAAATGGGTTTCTTAATTGGGGCCCAGGAGACAGTTTCGGGGTAGGAAGTCGGGAAATATAAGCGGCTGAGTACGACAACCTGGCAACATTGATGAAGAGGTGGCGTTCTTGTCTCAATTTGTCTTGTCCTGCATCTCATTTAGTTGTGATTTTTTCTCCTTTAAGCCCCCTGCAAATGGTGGGAATAGCATTAGAATAGATTGTCCTTTCCTGGTGGTGTTAGTGTGTGTTATAGTCTTATATGGGGGGGGCGTAGGGATCAGAAAAAGCTTATTATTTATTTGGGAGAACCTCAAGAATAATTAACCATTTAAACGATAACCATGTATGAAGGCAGTTTTTGGGTCAGAAATTGGCAAACATAAGAGGCAGAGTACGACAATCTGGCAACGTTGGTCTAGTGTCAACCTGCTAAAATCTCCTATGACCATCCAGGGTGGCGGTCAGTCCAGCGAGACCTTGAGAGCCAGGTGGTGGTGGTGACTAGGAACCCGGCGCTGCGCAAGGCCCTGCATGAGGAGCACAGCCGCCTCTACGCCCAGGGCACACAGGTCACGGATGACACCTTCACTGTGCCAGGCCGGGCGGTGCCACTCTGGGTGCGCTGTGTCATGCCCATCATCAAGGTCTTCTTCTAGTGACTGGGGATCGTCAAGCAGTATTACTTACTTTACTTCCGAGCAATCAAGACACTTCCCGGTGCTGGACGTTAGTGGTTAATTTATTTTCTGTGGTACGCAAGATCCCTGGCCTGTAACAAGACTAACCTTCCCTTACTCTACTTGTGCTGGTCACAATTGTTACTGTATTCCTCTACTCCTGGAATATCTTTATTAATCTACATTAGATTCATAATTGTCTGCAGCTACTCGAGCAAGGATAAGATTCCACTGCAATACTACAAAAGCCATTTTTGATTTTAAGAAGGAATAGTTAATGATGTTATATAGAAGTATTTTAGTAACAGTCTTGTTTGAATTTCTCTAACAATACTGGTTCACTGTGATGTAAATAATAAACTGTACAAACAATCATTTCCATTTGACTCCAGCTCTCACTTCCTCCTGCCCGGCTGGGGGTTACCTGCAATGAAACACATCGTTCTTTTGTAATTCTTTAATGTACATAAGAGTGAGTCCATGTCACAATCAAAATAATCACAGCAAATTTCTTTGTTCTTAAAAACATCTGTTGCATAGCCTTAGCTGTTAAAAATATAATTCCTTTGCCAAACACCTGAATGGTTTGTAGGAGAACACACTGGTACGAGAAGGCATTTGGTACGCTTTGTAACGCCAGACGCTGAAAATAACATTGTCTATATTTGTGCAACATTCATCTTACACTAATTCTTTATTGCAATTTTACAAGGCCATTTAAAACTTGATCTGATAAAATAATTTCTATATCATTTATATATATAAATCATTTAACATTTTGCTTAGCAATTCATAAGACTTCACAGTAATCTTTTCATTACCACAGAAACAATGTGACTAGAAAACCTTGTAGATTTTATACTTTACTCCCTAACACCATGACAGCAGAATGACCCTAAAATGTAAAACTATCGTCAAACTTAAAAACCTAAAATATGAAAACTATCGTCAAACTTAAAACTTAAGAATGCCCACCATGCAAGCAACAGCCTGGAGAAGCAGACTGACTCACCTCCACCGAGGCAAGGTGAGCACAGACCACCGGTAATGCCACTGAGTACGCCGTGAGCCTCGCCACGCTCGGCCCTGCTCCACTCACGGCACAGAGATCATGGCCACCAACAGTACACAGACGGGCCACTTGCACATGAACTGAATGCACATGGGTGTGTGCACGCACACACGCATACACACACACACTAGACAAAACGTTTATGCATATTTTTGTTTTGCTAACAGCATATTACAAACCGTTTGTTAGAGCATAAGGCAAGACTTCTAAGGAAATTTCGTTGAAAGGACCAGCAATGCAAGGCTTTCTGGATACTCACGAACGGAGCTACTTTAGGTAGACAGACCCGGTCTAGTGCAAGATCACTGGTAAGTATATTAAAGGACTGGAGATGTAACTAAGATTACTGGAGGGGTTACAGACCCTAAGATATTGCAAAACACCTGAAGAGTGGGGCAGCGCAGGATTTAAAAATGATAAAACAAACCCTAAAGATAAAGAAGGACAGTGTCCTTGATATTAAGAATAAAAAGTTACTCAAAGTCATTAAGATTTTCTGATTAATGGTTAGGATGTCAATGAATTTTCTAATCAAATTGGTAACTCATCATGGCTGCTGCCAACTTTATGTGGACGTTTGCAAAGCTGCATTGGACGTATCAACGGTCAATGGTGGAGTTTGATTAGATTCCCACGGTCAAAATATAACATTTTGTTCTATCTTTAAATAAACTGAGGCGAGCTACTGTTGGTATGTTCTGTGTTTATCGTCCTTGAGGGAAGGATTTAGAGGGAACAAGCACTCCATACATGAACTAAATTAAAACTGCCATTCACAATTATCTCCCTCACTTATGACCCTCCCAACTCACACACTCATCACAAAATTATCACAAGTCCAAACAGCCTCAACACTAAGCTTAAGTGACTGAACAACTGCAAACCAATCTCCTGCTATCCCTTCCATCTAGTCTGGCATAGTCACATCTCCTGCACCTCATCTCCACTGCCACCGCACGCATCCTTTTCTGTTTCTGCTTGTTCTAACGCCGTATCAAGTGTAACATGATGTACAGTACGCAGTATACTCCAGTGTTGAGTTAGATAAAAGAAAAATTACGTCGCTGAAACTAAGACGACTTCAAGCGGAAAACTGATTGCTAATGAAATTCAACAAGGCAATGTGTGCAGAGGTAGCCGAGATACAGGGCCAGAAACCTTTAACACATCCTCACTAAAAGAACAAAAATAGAAACAAAGGGCGAATAAAAACAACCTCGACCAAAACGACAACTCCATACAAACGGCAACATGTGCAGGGACTCGAGTGTGTGTGGAGGGAGACAAGTTGACAACAGACACTCGTAACTATCACACTACAAGACCCAGACAAGCCGAGGAGACACCACCACGAACGCTGCCGAGACCCCAAACAAAGCTGCCTCATGGGGGTGCTAAGGGGAGCCTGAGACGAGGAGAAATGGCCTCCAGTAAATCCACGGAGAAATGTGATTAGTTTAACTCATTGATGACACTCAACATTTACCTCTATACTTGGTTATGTATGTTTGTATAGTATTAAAGCTTTCACTGAGAGGAATGTGTATTTAAAGCTCTCTCTCTCTCTCACACTCTTAAAAGTAAAAATATCCTCTATCACACACCCTTAAAAAGTAAAGATTCTCGCTCGCTTTTCGCTCTCCAACAGTAATATTGCAAAGCTCTCTCTCTCTCACATGGTTAAAGTAAAAATATCCTCTATCACACCCTTAAATGTAAAAATGCTCTTTCTCTCTAAACTTAATATCGCAAACATTAAAATCGAACCGAGTCTATGGAACAGAACACCACAAACACGCACACACACATTATCAAAAATACAAAACGGCGACGCTGCTGCGCTAAGTAAAAAAGCGTTAAGAAAGGATCAGTCAATAACTCGCAAAGAATCTAACCAACTAATCTAAGGGGATCAGGTTACAGCAAAACATGTCTCAGCGTGTCGGAACTTAAATAAGCAGTTACAGGTTATCGTGTAAATGCCAGCAAACCTTTCTCTCTGGACTACTCAAGCTGGCATTTACTGAACAGCTAAAACTTGCCTGTGTGTAATAGAAGATAAGTGAATTAACATGTAACACAACCTGCATCGACCTAAACTATTATGCAACACACACGCACACACACACCTTCACTGTCCCCGTAAGAGCAAGAGGGGAGTGATGTGCAAGGAAGGAAAAATCTGCTCTTTCGTAAGTATTAACCCCTTCAACACAAGGACGCATATACTGCGTCCTTGCGTGCCCCGTACCATATCCGAGGACGCGTATACTGTGTCCTGGCTCGCTTTAGCCAGCATACGAGTTATTTCTTCCCGGATATTGTAAGATAGTTTTTAGGATGTAGGTCGTATATGATAGTGTCTTATTTGACTTTCATTGTTATTACTGTGTAAAATCGTAAGTGTGTCTTGTGTACATTTGTACTTGACAGTAACAATCAATTCTAACAGAAAATAACAAAAATAATAAGAAAGAAGTGATATATGTGTATGTGTGTGGAGTTCCTATTCCCTTGTGTTGCCAAGTGGTTGGCTATTTTTTAAAGTGCATTGTCTGACCATCACCTTGGCTCTGGGACACGGGCTTGCATGGGAGCTGCAGCCTCCCCTTCCTGCTTTCCTCTCACACCCATCTTGATGAGGTAGATGAAGATGATCTCTTTTTAACCCCTTCACTATGGCCGGGCCAAAACAGCGCCCCGCGCTGTATCCAGTTTTGCCGCGCGCACCAAATTTCAAATGTCGCTATTGAATATAACAGGTTTTCAGCCATAAACTCAACATAATCATCATGTATTATATATGAAAACATGCAAAGTTAAATGGTGCACATAAAGTAACATAAGTTAATTGATAATTTTGAGATGTAAGCATAAATATAGAGATAAAATAACGTATATTGGCTAAAGCGAGCTAGGACGCAGAATGCTCATCCATGGATATGGTACGGGGCACGCAAGGACGCAGTATACGCGTCCTCGTGTTGAAGGGGTTAACTGTGAGAACGCAGGGGCTGAGAAGACATAGGAAGAAACTTAATAAAGGAATCTGTTTGAGTGACTTAAGAAAAGTATAGTTTTCCATGTAGAAGTGTTAACACATGGAACAGCTTGCGGGAAGAGGTGGTGGAGGCGAACAGTATCCAACAAATGAAGGAAAGGCTGGATAAAAGTAGATATAAAGACTGGACTATTAGAGCTTAGCTCAGGCCCGGTAGATTACAAATAGGCAAATACAAATAGGTAAATACACACACACACACGACCCACCTCCAGGAGGACGGCCTTTCAACCTTTTACTCCGTCAAATCTGTAAATATTGCTGGTGAATCAGTGGGATATTTTCCATGATCTTATGTCTGTGTCCTTCCCTTCCTTCTCCTCCACAAATCTATTTATCACAACTAATATAACAAAATACAATTCAGCAGCTACACGTCAACAATGCATAACGCAAATTTATATGTATATTTATGCATACATCTCATAACTATCAATAGGCGCACCTAACATCACCGTAGCCAATCCAGGATTCAGTACGTTTCCTAACTAGTAGAAGGTAATGTTATATTTGTATTTCGTAAAGAATCCTTGTAACCAAAAACTAACTAAAATTATGAGTAATCTTTTTCTTGAACACAACATTGAATAAACAACAGAACAATAATATGAAAATATGAATACTACCCCGAGGACCGAGGCTGCTCCCACGCCATTTTGCGGGTGTCAGATACCTGAAATAGCATATTTTTACTGCGCAAAGCAGGTGATGTCACTTATTGTGACTTCGTGAGCTTTCATATTTATATATTTGTGTATATTTCATGGTGGCAAAACTTACATTACCTGTTTCACTTACTAGTGACACGAAATGGTGCCTGTTTATCACAATAGAATTTCACTCAAACAAGTGAATCAGACCCCACAGAAATATTGCCAGTGTGTGTATGAATGAATACAAAGATAAGCACATACTTTGATTTAACTCTAGGATGTCTCGTGGATCATTAGTAAATAAAAACAAAACATCTGGATAGGCTACTCTTTAACCCGCTACCAGCTATGGCTGCCAAAAAAGTCCCTCCGCCAAGTTTGTACCCCACATTCGGTGATTGTTAGGTACGCCTTTTAATTTATGTTTCTTTATGTTCACCATTTAATTTTGCATATTTTTATATATAGTACATGATGATTATGTCGAGTTTACGGCTTAAAACTTGTTACTTTCTGTAGCCACTTTTCAAATTTGTAACGCGCGGCCAGACCGGATACGGGGCGGAGCGCTGTTTTCGCCCGGCCGTAGTGAAAAGGTTAACCCTCTCACGCACCGAAAGTTCAACAAGTTTCCGTTTCCTCTGCGACACCCTTGAGACTCCTGAGGGGGTGTGGCAGGATGGCCTGACAACGCATGACGATATATTTTTTTCTGTTATCAATTTCATCCACAAACACACTTTTTCCATGCTATTTTTATACATCATTGGGTTTGTAATGGATTATACTGCATTGATAAAAGATAAAGAAGCAAGAAATTGGAATATACAGATCTTTGCAGACTCCCAAATAAACATTGTATAAAGAAAAATCAATGATGTGATTCACGTCAAAAAACGAATTGTAGATGATATGTTTTGACGAGATTCATGTCATGGTGCGTGAGAGGGTTAAGAGATCTAACACTTAATGACCATGAGTAAGACAATGCTGCTGATGCTTACTGTGATGGGTCAAGAGCATAAACACTAACATCTCATCTGGGTATCGTTCGCCGAGATTCAAAAAGGCTTCACCTGCCCTCTGCTGGGCTTCAAAACTATAAAAACACTGACCATTACAAAACGAAATACCAAAACACGTCCTATATAAAAAGTTGCTTCCTCTCCTCACACTGAGGAGATAAAACTGACTCTACAGCATTGTGGAACTTTATCATTGGGAAAATTAACAGTGCTTTCTCACACTATACAGCTGAAGACTCTGAAGGCTGCACTGTACTTGAAAACACTCACCTAGAAATATGGTTCGTCACATACAGAGGTCACAAGGCATTTTCAAAACCCTTACCAAGAGAAAATGTGAAAATGGAACTTGTATGTTGGGGAAATTAGAAAATGGAACTTGTATGTTGGGGAAATTAACAGTGCTTCCTCATACCCTACAGCTGAAGACACTGAAAGCTGCACTATATTAAAAAACACTCTGGAAATGTGGTTCATTGCACAGAGATCACAAGATATTCTCAAAAACCTTATTGAGAGAAATATGAAAAAGTAGCAAGTTAACAAGATCTAACACTTGAGTGTGTGTCATAACCTAACACACTGGGCAGATGTTGGAAAAGGCTGTTGTGCTTCCATTCACAGCAAACAGAAGTCACAAGGCATTCTCAAAAACCTTATCGAGGGAGATATGAAAAAGTAAGTCGTTGGGATCAAGTGCTGAGAGGGTAGCCTTGAGTGTCATAACCTAACACACTGGGCAGATGTTGGAAAAGGCTGTTGTGATTCCATTCATAACAAACAGAAGTCACGAGGCATTCTCAAAAACCTTATTGAGGAGATATGAAAAAGTAAGTCATCAGGATCAAGTGCTGAGAGGGTAGCCTTGTGTGAAATAACCTAACACACTGGGCAGATGTTGGAAAACCCTGTTGTGTTTTCATTCATAACAAACAGAAGTCACAAGGCATTCTCAAAAACCTTATCAAGGGAGATATGAAAGAGTAAGTCGTTAAGATCAAGTGCTGAGAGGGTAGCCTTGAGTGTCATAGCCTAACACACTGGGCAGATGTTGGAAAAGGCTGCTGTGCTTCCATTCGTAACAAACAGAAGTCACAAAGCATTCCCAAAAACCTTATCGAGGGAGATACGAAAAAGTAAGTTGTAGGATCAAGTGCTGAGAGGGTAGCCTTGAGTGTCGCAACCTAACACACATACTGGGCAGATGTTGGAAAAGGCTCTTGTGCTTCCACCTGGCAGATTACTACCCCCAACACCACCACCAAAAATGTCACACACACACACACACACACACACACATGCTTGAAACACACACTATCTCTCTCATTCTCTCACTATCAGACACAACTAAAGGTGGAAGTACTTGAGGAACTGCTGAGGTGTAATGGTGATGTAAATGATGTCCGGCGTCTTCACTTCCTCTAGTTGTTGTGGCTGTGGTTGCTGTGGCTGGGGTTGTGGTTCCTGTGGCTCCTGCTGTGGTGGTGGTTGCTGCTGCTGTTCCTCCTCTGCTGCCCCTGCTGAGCCCTGGTCATTGCGGCAGGGGTGCCCGTAGGACTCCCAAAACATGCAGCTGCAGTTCCGACACAGACACAGCTTCTCTGGGTACTCCTCTCTTAGGCCGTAGGTTCTGTAGGGGTGCGAGGACTGTTTTACGACCAACCTTTGCAGCCTCTACTTCACATCACCACTCCCTCCCCTCTACACAGACCACCATCTTTTTTTTCTTCTTTTTTTACAGTAGAGGAAGCAGTTCAAGGGCAAAAAAAGGAAAACAATAATGAAAATAAGCCCGCTACTCACTGCTCCTACAAAGAGTAAAGAGGAATGGCTGAAAGATAGGTCAATTTCGGGAGGAGGTGTCCTGATACCCCTGATATCACCACACTCTCCCTATACACAAACAGTTACTTGGGGTACTCCTCCATTAGCCCGTAGGTTCTATAGGGGTGTGTGTGTGTGTGTGTGTGTGTGTGTGTGTGTTTTAAGACCCACCTATGCCACTGCTACTTTGCTATTTACTTAACATCATCATTATTTCCCCTCTCAAATCTGCTTTTCAACCTTCCTTTTCCATACTGTCTGTTTTGGTCTTGGTTTCAGCACTCCCATCTCAACTGACAGCCTCCAATATCATCTGCATACCATCACTTTTCTCTCCCCTTTTCAAGCTGCCATTTATCACCCTCCTAGTCCCTCCCCTCTTGAGCTATAGGATCTGCAGTAGTATAGTTTTAAGCACTCCCACCTCTAACACCAAGCTTAAATATCATCTACTTTACACCATCACTTTTCTCTCCCCTTTTTAAGCTGCCATTTATCACCCTCCTAGTCCCACCTCTACTGATAGCCTTCAATATCATCTACTTTACACCATCACTTTTCTCTCCCCTTTTCAAGCTGCCATTTATCACCCTCCTAGTCACTTCTCTCTTAAGCAATAGGATCTACAGTAGTATAGGTTTAAACTCTCCCACCTCTAATGACAACCTTTAATACCATCTACTTCACATCACCTTTCTAGGCTATCCTCTCTTAGGCTTGTGGTAGCATTGGTTTAAGCTTTTTCCATCTCTACTGACAACCCTGAATCCTACCACTTTCCCCTCTCTAACCTGCTTTCAATCACATTTCTAGGCTTTCCTCTCATGACTTGTGGTAGTATTGATATAAGCTTTTTCCATCTCTACTGACAACCCTGAATCCTACCACTTTCCCCTCTCTAACCTGCTTTTAATCACCTTTCTAGGCTATCCTATCTCTAATGACAACCCTTAATGCCATCTGCCTTACACCATCACTACTCTTCCTTCTCTGACTTGCGCCTAATTGCCCTTCTGAGCCCTCCTCTCTTAGGCTAATGTCTGTGGTGGTACTGGTTCAAGCTTTCCCCTCTTTACTGACAACCTTTAGTGACATCTGCTTTACTCCACCACATCTCCTTACACCTTACAAGTCATACACCTCCCTTCCAGCACCCACCTCCTGAGTCTGTCATACACCTGCTGCCAGTTCTTCTGCACCCTCAGCTCCCGGTGCAGGTGGATGATGTACTCGATCTGCGCCGACGTCCAGTGGAAGCGACACAGCTGCCGCCAGATGCTCTTCTCCTTGCTCACCTTGGCCATCACACTGTACGCCTCGCCAGCACTCTGAGAAACATGGAGCGCTATTTAAAGATCAGATACTGGGTGGAAGAAGAAAACAACAACAGTCATCCCAACATCAATGACAGTTATGGAGTAAGTGATGGTGAATTTGAGAATCTATGAGTGTCTGAGAAACATGGATCGGTATTTAAAGATCAGATACTGGATGGTAGAAGAAAACAACAACAGTCATCCCAACATCAATGACAGTTATGGAGTAAGTGATGGTGAATTTGAGAATCTATGAGTGTCTGAGAAACATGGATCGCTATTTAAAGATCAGATACTGGATGGTAGAAGAAAACAACAACAGTTATCCCAACATCAATAGCAGTTATGGAGTAGGCTGATGGTGAATTTGAGAATCTATGAGTGCTGAATTCATATATGTAAGGGAAGAACTGTACAACCACACCTTATGCTCAGGATGGAAGAAGAAAACAAGAACAGTCATCCCAACATCAATAGCAGGGAGTAGGTGATGGTGAATTTGAGAATCTATGAGTGCTGAATTCATATATGTAAGGGATGAACTGTACTACAACACCTTATGCTTTAGACAGGTTTAAAAATTGGCTTTGGTGATTAAGTAGACTCGTTGACTTATGTATGGATATGAACTTACAAGACTGTTCTTAAGAGGGGAAGAAAGACAGAAAGAGCATAGCAAGGAGTTGTTAATGGGAATAGGAAAGCCATGAGATTAACTGGACAAAGGGACGAGTGGGTGAGTGAGTGAAACAGGAGTGAGTCAGTTCAAGGGCATAAAAAAAGGAAACAAATATGAAAAAAAAAAAGCCTTACCCTTATATCATTGTGGTTGTCTAGGCGCTTGAGTATCTCCCGCACGCACTCCTCGGGCACCTCCTGCAGTGTGGGGTGCATGTCGTCACCTGGCTGTGGGGTGGAGACAAGCATGAGAGCACTACAGGGAAGAACAATGCTTTTCATTATATTTACAACAAGAATCTTTACGGTCAATAAGTTTCATATTTCCTGTACAATATTTTACGTTCAAAGAGCTTCATATTTCCTATACAATATTTTACGTTCAATAAGTTCTTCTAGGAGTGCTACAGTTGTACAGCACAGAATCTTATCTTTTGGAGTGTACAAAAATACGTACGAGCTTGGAAAAGAAATACAAGCAAGCAAACATTTTCATTCTCTACCTGACTGCCTTTAATGTAGTAGAGAAGCATCAGTGTGAACAGTTCCTATTTCTATATTCCGTCTTTCATTATTTCCCTTCACATATTTATTTTTTATGGTAAAGAAGGAAGCTCAATGACAAACGAAGATTAAACAAAAGTCTGCTAATGGTCCAGTCCAGTCTCCAAGACCCCCACCTCTCTTATCTGGATGGTGGTGGCGATGGCGTTGATGTTCCTGAGCCGCCGTGAGTGCTGCTCCCAGAGGATGGTGGAGCCCAGCTTGTTGCCCCACAGGTAGTCCTCCAGCCTCTTCCGCAGCTCCTGGAGAAGGTGCTGCAGGAGGTGGACGTTCTGCTGGCTTCGGGTGACCTCGTGAGCCACCTCCTCCAGCATCCCGAAGAGCATCTGGGAGGGAGGAGAAGAAAGGTGAGGAGAGAATACCATAAATCTTTTTCCTTAAACTGCTTCCCTTAACTCGGCACCAGCGTCGGGCCAAATTTTTGCCATGATATAAACCCCCAAAAATAAGTGATGCATAAACTGATCACAAATGCGTTGATATATATTATGAAATGGCTTGTGTGAGTGATGATTTTTTTTCATTTTTTCTCGCTTAGAGGGGCCTTTAAGAAACATGATCCCCGCAGCTACCGGACTAATGCCAAAAAAATGATGGCTGTAAATGAGCAGTAGTGATGGGAATGGCAAAAGAAGAAGTAGTAGAAATAGATATGGCAGTAAGAAAAGTAGAAGTAGAAAAATAAATATAATAGATGTGAAAAGTACTAGAGAACATGAAGCAATAAATTCAACAGCAAAAGAAACTGAAGGAAAAGAAAGACTTCTTACGAGGATTTCTTTTGTATCAGTTTTCTACCCTTGAGCTGCCTCCTTTACTGTAAAAAAAAGGAAGAAAAAGCTCCTGTTGCAAAGAGTCAATAGTCCCATATGAACATTATCTAACAGTGGTAGTAGTAGTAGCAGATCGCCTCACCTTCTGTGCACCCCCCGAGAGAGTGGAGAGCTTCTGTGTGATGAGGAGGTCGAGCAATTTGCAGATGTAGCGGAAGCGTCGGATGTCCCTCACGGCGTTGATGCAGTCCAGCTTCATCAGTGTTTCCCCGAGGCCATTGAACCCAGCAACCTGTGAAGGGGCGGGAGGAGATGGAGAGAAGGTGGTGAGGTCCAGGTGGAATATAGCGACAAGTAGCAGGAAGGAGGTATATGGGGAGCAGTCTGTAGTGGCAGGGAGGAGGAGAGAAAGTGAGGTTCAAGAAGGGTGGCAACAGGTAATGAAAAGGAGAGGTACATATGAAAGTGACAGAGAGGAACGAAAAGGGGTGAGAAAAGCAAAAATTGAGGAAATATAATGTAAAAGGTGAGAAAAGTGAAAAGTGAGGAAATATAGCCGATTCTAAGGGCTAATAATTCAGTGGTGAGAAGTCTTAGTACTGAACAAGCATGCAAAACAATAACAAGAAGAAGAGTTACATAGTGATAAGACAGAGGAACGAACACAAGGAATACAAGGTGGAAAGGTGTGTGAATGACTTGGAACTAATCTCGTATTTAAAAGGTAGCAGGTAACATACAGGTAGCACTTAAAAGGTAGCAGGTAACATCCAGGTAAAACAAGATGAACAGGTGTGACTTGAAACTAAATTATACACAAGGTCACAGGTAACACACAGGTAATATCCAGGTAGACAGGTGTGCGAGTGACCTGCACCCACCTCCTTCGTGTTTCGGGTGTAGATGCGGCAGTGGGGTTGGGGTACCAGCTCCCCCCGACTGCCCCGGCGGGTAAGGAGGGATAGGGGATCAGGGCCATCGGGTTCAGGGTCCTCCAAGCTGCTGGGGAAAAGGATCCAATGCTACATAAGAGGGATTAGATGCTACTCAAAAGGATCAGATGTTACTTAAGGGAATAGCTTGCCAAAATGATAAAGGGACACTAATACAGACTCAGAACTTCCCTAGGGATTTAAACACTATCATAGGGTATTAAATGCAACTATGAACAGGTACAAGATAACATTAGAAAACTAGAATACATTAAGGGTTGTCTTTCTACCTTTAAGTCTTGATAATAAGGTTCTTGTGAGTGTCAACTGGATTACTACAATGAGGCTGAATGGCTCCACTGTAGGCATATATTAAGGGATCGTTTTCAATGCAGTTAGTAATTAAATGATTCTTATGGGAATTTGATGTCGTTAAGAAGAGCTTTATGAGGATGATTGCCCTAATACTGAGAGAGAGAGAGAGAGATGCATGCTGACTATCCTCTCTCTCTCTCTCTCTCTCTCTCTCTCATTATCAATACGTAAAAAGACATTTCTCCACATGTTGAAATAAATTCCTTCCTGTCTCTTATCAACTCTCCTTCCCTCCCTTCCATCTCATTTCCCTCCTCTCCAAAACTCTTCCCACTTGTCTCCTCCTCGACTCAGATCTCTCTCTCTCTCTCTCTCTCTCTCTCTCTCTCTCTCTCTCTCTCTCTCTGACACGTTATCATCATCATTCTTTATTTACTATGTTAATTTGTCACTCTCGCTTCGCCTAGCTTCGAATCCGCGGGCATCGGTTCGAATCCTTGTCAATGAGACGGAGATGAGCTCTGAGGCCACGCGCAGCTCTCTTATAAGAAGAAGGGAGGAACGAGAGGAGGAGGACCTAAGAAGCGATACAAAGCGTTACAGGTCAAAAGAAGAAGATACCACATGTCCTTACCCTCTTCTATACATCTTCACCCATATCTCCTCTCCGTACATCTTTCTACAGGGAAATACAGGTAGGTCACTCTGTACGATATGGGTCATTCACACATATTCGGCGTCCAAGCACACCTATTTGACAAGGCTTTCAGAGGAGTGGTGGGCATTTTCAGGGGTAGTTTTATGACCCTGCTGGTAGTTTGACCCTTCTTCTGTACCATGAACGTGAAGAACCACTCATGAGAACTCGATTAATCTCCTTCATGGCCACTGGAAATAGTTAATGTGAGGCGGAAGCGCACACATTTGACGAGGCTTTCTGAGGAGTGGTGGGGATTTTCAGGGGTAATTTTATGACCCTGGTGGTAGTTTGACCCTTCTTCTGTACCATGAACGTGAAGAACCACTCATTATAACCCGATTAATCTCATTTATGGCCACTGGAAATAGTTGATGTGAGGCGGACGAGCGCACATTTGACAAGGCTTTCAGGGGAGTGGTGGGCATTTTCAGGGGTAGTTTTATGACCCTGGTGGTAGTTTGACCCTTCTTCTGTACCATGAACGTGAAAAACCACTCATGAGAACACGATTGATACCCTTTTCGGCCACTGGATATAGTTAATGTGAGGCGGAAGCGCACACAATTGACAAGGCTTTCAGAGGAGTGGTGGGCATTTTCAGGGGTAGTTTTATGACCCTGGTGGTAGTTTGACCCTTCTTCTGTACCATGAACGTGAAGAAACGCTAATGAGAACCTGATTAATCTCCTTTTTGGCCTTTGAAAATAGTTGTTGCGAGAGGTAGAAGCGTGAGATCACCGACCTATTTAGCCTTTAAGGGCGGAAGCAAATATTCAGAGAGCAAGAGCCATTATTATCATGCACCATGGCGAGGTTATGACACAGATTGCGCCATGATGAGATTGCCGTGGAGTCAAGGGGAGACTGAAATAAAGCAGAGAAGTAAAAGGACGCTCAAATCAGAATGGACTTTTTTTTTTGTATCATTTCCTATTCAGATCACGTTTATTTTCCGCAATAAGTGTGTGTGTGTGTGTGTGTGTGTGTGTGTGTGTGTGTGTGTGTGTGTGTGTGTGTGTGTGTACGAAACTTTTCGGAAAACATGTCTGGTATTGATCTGAAGTCGAGTCAGCTGATCATCACCATGGCAACGCGCGCGGGTGGGAGGAGGCGGAGGAGATGAAAAGAGGGAGGGAAGGACGGAAGGAGGAGGGAAGGAAGTAAGAGGTCAATGAGGAGGAGGAGGAACAGGAGGGAAAAGGAGGAAAGAAACCTAAGTAAACACATCCTAAAACCTCTTGTGAGCGTAAAACACACACACACACACACACACACACACACGTGGACCTCTCCCTCCTTATCTAATAAAAGGTTGGTCCTGCCACTGAGGAAAGTAGGTCAGTCTCCCCTAACAAGTGTGTGTGTGTGTGTGTGTGTGTGTGTGTGTGAATTCGTGCACACCGACTAAAGGTGATGTTATGGACCGGCTTACACACACACACACACACACACACACACACACACACACACACGTACTGTAAACAAATCCCAGCACCATTCCCACCTTATAAAATGTAAAACGTAAGCAGACATCACCTTTGCATGCACACAGGTACACGAACGTGGTATAACAATTATTTAGATACGCATCCATTGACAAGAATACTCAAACACGTCATATCCTGGACGACTGTAAACCAAACTAAATAATAAGAAATACAAGGAAACTACGAAGCTCAACGTAAAACCATAGGACAGCGCAACGAGGTGATGAAACAGTTAAAGAAATGGCAGTCAAGTGCTTAACAATCCACTCCACTAAGAACAGTTACAGGAGGATGATAAAAAGTGACGTTACAGTATATGGAAAAAGAAATACCAAGATAACTATATACACCGAAGTTAAGCCAGTAGACAACGCAACGGGATGAAGAAACAGTACGAGGGAAAATAAAAAAGCGACGTTACAGTATATAAGAAAAAAGAAATACCAAGAAAACTACGAAGTGAAGGAACAGTTAAAGGCACAAAATTATAATGGTAGTCACGTTCGCAATAATCCACTCCACTAAAAACAGTTACAGGAGGGAAAATAAAAAGTGACGTTACAGTTCTTTCATCTCCACGCTCTCTGCATCACCCCATTAGTAACGCCACACGTAGCATTACCAAACAGCTGAGACCGTATTCAAGAACGTATCGGCGCCTCGGTTCGCGCGTTTGAAAAGCCTCTCGTAAAAGTTCCTGGGATTTTCATGGACTGTTTTGTGATTCCTGTGGTAGTTTGACACGACTTATGAATCTTGAACGGGAAAATAACCAATGATATCCCGGTTAATCTTCTCTATAGCCTTGTGAAATAGCCTAGTCGTAATGGGCGCTCGATACGTTTAGAAATATGGACCAAGGAGTGTTTTGTGATCCCAGTGGTAGTTTGACACGACTTATGAATCTTGAACGGGAAAATAACCAATGATATCCCGGTTAATCTTCTCTATAGCCTTGTGAAATAGCCTAGTCGTAATGGGAGCTCGATACGTTTAGAAATATGGACCAAGGAGTGTTTTGTGATCCCAGTGGTAGTTTGACACGACTTATGAATCTTCAACGGGAAAATAACCCATGAAATCCCGGTTAATCTTCTCTATAGCCTTGTAAAATAGCCTAGTCGTAATGGGAGCTCGATACGTTTAGAAATATGGACCAAGGAGTGTTTTGTGATCCCAGTGGTAGTTTGACACGACTTATGAATCTTGAACGGGAAAATAACCCATGAAATCCCGGTTAATCTTCTCTGTGGCCTTGGAAAACAGTCGTAAATTATGGGAGTCTGATACGTTTAGATATATGGACCATGAAGTGTTTGGTGATTCCAGTGATGGTTTGACACGATTTCTGGCATCTTTGAACGGGAAAATCACCCATGAAATCCCGGTTATTCTTCTCTGTGGCCTTGGAAAACAGTCATAAGGGGAGTCTGATAAGTTTAGAAATATTGGCAATGAACTGCTTTGTGATCCCAGTGGTAGTTTGATACGACTTCTGGCATCTTGCACGGGAAAATCACCCATGAAATCCCAGTTAATGTTCTCTGTGGCCCCGGAAAATTGTAATGGGAGTCCGATACGTTTAAGAATACGGAATCAGGCTTAACTAATCGGTTCGTGGCGCCGCGGACACACACTACCAGCCAATCCTTAACCACTCATTCCCTTGTCATAGAAATATACCTCCTGAAAATGCGCAAATAACCTAAAACAGAAAAAAAGGTGACTATTGTTTTCATACTAATTAATCCACTTCGCCATCACTTCACGTGATGATACTGATTAGCTACAGGTTTAGGGTCTCCACACAGGTAACCACAGAATAAGCTCGTTAGCCACCCCCCCATCTCTCCCTCCTGTTCCCCATCCCCTCACCTACAAATTACTTAGCATCTCTTCAATGGTAAAACGAGTCATTATCTACAGGTTCAGGCACTTCACACAGGTAATTACATCAGCTAATTACCAGCCCTTCCCCCCCTTAACCACCCATTACCAATCAAAACTAGTAATGATCTACAGGTTTAATAACTTCACACAGGTAACAATGCCACAGGTACCACGAAACAAGCTCGTTAGCCCCCCCAACCCCCCTCTTTCCCACCCATCACCAAAAAATAAGCAATGAAAAAGTCATTAGGTAAAGTTTCAAGCATTTCACACAGGTAACAATGCCACAGGTAACCATGAAAAAAGCTAATTAGCCCCCCCAACCCTCCTTCCCCACCACCCCTCTTTCCCACCCATCATCAAAAATAAGCAATCAAGGAGTCATTAGGTAAAGTCTAAAGCTTTTCACTCAGGTAACAGTGCCACAGGTAACCACAAAACAAGGTATAATTACTTCCCCCCTTCCCAACTTCCACCGCCCCTCTTTCCCACCCATCACCAAAAATGAGCAATCAGAAATAGTCATTAGGTAAAGTTTTAAGCATTTCAAACAGGTAACAATGCCACAGGTTAACTACAAAAGATATATAATTACTCACCCCCATCCCCTCCTATCTCTACCCTCCCCCCCTCGTCCCACCTTGCCTACCCATCACCAAATATAAGCAATCAAAGAGTCATTAGGTAAAGTTTTAAGAATTTCACAAAGGTAACAATGCCACAGGTAACTACAAAACAAGGTAGTTACTCCCCCCAACCCCCCTTACCCCTCCCCCTTTCTTTCCCACCCATCACCAAAAATGAGCAATCAGAAATAGTCATTAGGTAAAGTTTCAAGCATTTCACACAGGTAACAATGCCACAGGTAACTAACTACAAAAGATATATAATTACAACCCTCCTCCCCCCCCCCCCCTTGCTTACCCGTCACCAGTCATACGCAGTCAAAACAATACCCAATTTTTCCCTCGTTTCCCTTTACTAATCGTCTCCAAAGGGTCAGGGCGGGGCACAGACGAGCCCTGCCCTTGACCTAACATATGGAGACGGAAATACGGACTGACACGCAGGTAAGGGGTCAGAAAATGGAGGTCAAATAGGGTCACGTCGAGACAAAGGAAGACTCACCTGGCCGTATCTTCGTCAGGGAAGGAGATAAAGCCGGCCACCTTCTCCTTCTCCCAGCCGCCATTGGTCTTGACCCACCTGTCGCCCGGGTCCCGCCAGTCCTTCGAGAATATGGGCATGGTGCAGGAAAATGGTGGAGGAGGACGAGGGCGATGCAACGTCCTCCCTCCTCGGTGTCCCAACCATCACTGGGGTCAGCGTTGCCAGGCGCCGGGTCCTCGTCATCTGAGAGTTCCCGGCAGAATATCAGGAGACTAGGCAAGAAAATGTCGGTAGAATGTAGATCATCATTTAAATTTATATTTTTGAAAACTGTCAACGCGTATGAATAAGACATAAGCTGGTATATGCTTTTTGATGCTAAACACACATATCAGCAATAAATACACCTATTACATACAAGCCAGGTAATGAGTCGATCAGGAAGTCAAGAATCTTTAGGTTTATCCAATTTTTCTATATCAACACTGACTCTGTGAGGTTTCCAAGAGGTATACCTATAACAAGGGCTGCTAATGAGGGCAAGACACGGTTCAAGGACACCAAGGTCAGAATGAGTAACCATGTATGAATTAACTAATAAAATCATGAAGGTATAGAGGAGTTAGCTAACAAAAATTCTCTATATGTATTCTACTACATCGCCAATAATGCAATATAAATTTAACCAGACCCAGTGGCTGCAGATAAGCGGCTTCTCGGCCTTGTCTTGATTCTCCTCACTGCAGAAAACAATTTACTGTTGCACTGGGTGGTAAACACGAAACTTTCTGTAGATTTACCCCAAAATTTTACTTTTTTCTGCAAAAACCTTCCAAATATCTGTAGAAATGCAGATATTTCTGTACACCTGGCAACACTGCTGAAGCTCATAGTCAACTTACCCATTTTTTTCCCCAAGTCTAAAACCTCATAATACCGAGGCGTGGAGTCCTTGACGATTATTTACACACCAGAACATTAGAGTACGTTAATGTCTGTCAGGTGCACTGGGACACGGCATATCTAATTGCTGCTGGTAGGAGAAAAATGCAAAAAAGGTTCTTCATATGGCAACTCGAGGAAGGTGATGGGAGGGAGAGAGGAGGGGGAGAGGGGGAGGGACCAGCCGGCAGTCATATGTTCTTTGTTTATATTCCGTGTAATGAGTTTTGCTTACCTTGTTGGCTCTTGATTGTATACATTCATTACCTATCAACGTCTTAGTGCTCTGTGGGTCCTTAAATAGCTTGGAGATACGGGTAGTTGACGCTCTGAGTAAAAAGCTAGATATGGGAAGCTTGCAAATTTATGACAGGTAGCAAAATCCCAGGTATTGTAATTAGTGTGCAGACTATTATATGATTACCTGGAGATAGATAGATAGATAGATAGATAGAGAGAGAGAGAGAGAGAGAGAGAGAGAGAGAGAGAGAGAGAGAGAGAGAGAGAGAGAGAGAGTAACACAGCATGCAAGTCACGTATAATCCTACCTGTCCTCTTAATTACACAAACAAATTAGCTCACCTGAGTCACTAGACCAAACTACCTTGCTGAAGGACGTGACGGATGAAGTCAATTGTGTGAATGTATGTATTTATATATGAGAGAGAGATTTACATAGATTTACATAGAAAATCAGACCACACAGACCCCATGGTCCAGACTTGGTGGTCTGTCCTTAAACCTAAGTGATTTTACATTAATCAGAAGACTCCAAAACGTTGCATTTCTACTCTAGTTGATATTAAGTTGAAGGAAGTGACGGTCGAGCTTATTTTTGAAGGAGTCAATCGTGTTACACTGGACCACTGATGATGGGAGCTTATTCCATTCTCGCACTACAACGTTGGTGAAGAAAAATTTGGTGCAGTCTGAATTTACTTGTCTACATCTGAGTTTTACGCCATTGTTCCTCGTGCGCAAAGTGTCATCGATCATAAACAATGTTGATCTGTCTACATTCGTGAAACCATTAAGTATTTTAAAACATTCGATCAGTTTTCCTCGGAGGCGACGTTTCTCAAGAGAGAACATGTTAAGGGTAGAAAGCCTTTCTTCGTAGGATTTGTTGCGCAAGGAAGGGATAATTTTCGTTGCCCGACGCTGAACACCTTCTAATTTAGCAATATCCTTTGCATGGTGAGGAGACCAAAACTGTACCGCATATTCCAAGTGGGGTCTGACTAAACTGTTGTAGAGCGAGTATTACATCTTTATTCTTAAATAAAAGTTTCTTTTAATGAAGCCCAACATTCTGTTCGCTTTATTTGCTGCATCGATGCATTGCTGTGAGAATTTGAGGTTTGACGCGATTTTGACCCCAAGTCCTTGACGCATTGAACGCTTTTGAGTTTAACGCCGCGCATTTCGTAATCAAACTTTTATTCCTCGTTCCAACTTGAAGGACCTGGCACTTGTCTACGTTAAAGGGCATCTCCCATCTATCCGACCAAGCTGAAATTTTGTGCAAATCCTCTTGGAGGCTTTGCCTGTCTTCGTCAGTGAGAACCGAGTTACCAATCTTTGTGTCGTCTGCAAATTTACTAATGCGGTTATTGAGTCCAACATCCACGTCGTTGATGTAAATAATGAAGAGCACTGGGCCAAGAACCGAGCCCTGAGGACGCCACTAGTGACAGGCGCCCACTCTGAGTTAAATCCGTCAATCACTACTCTTTGTTGTCTGTTGCTCAACCAATTCGCGATCCATTGGTTTACCTGACCGTCAATACCTATTTGTTTTAATTTGTAAAGTAATTTATGATGCGGGACTTTATCAAACGCTTTCTGAAATCAAGATAGACTACGTCCAGTGATTTGGTTACGTCATAAACAGTGAAGAGGTCGTTATAAAGGTTAATAGATTTGATAGGCAGGATCTTTTGTTTCGGAAGCCATGTTGTGAGTCCCCAATTAATGAGTGGCTTTCAAGGTAACTCACAATTTTGTCTCTAATTATGCCCTCAAGTAGCTTACCTACAACCGAAGTTAGACTAATGGGCCTGTAATTACCAGGTATCTTTTTGTCTCCTTTCTTAAAAATCGGTGTCACGTTAGCCTTTTTCCAATCTGAAGGGACAATGCCTTGTCGCAAGGACATTATTGAATACGGTTGTGAGGGAGGAGAGTATTTCGCTCTTTGTTTCTTTCAGCAGAGTTGGATATACTTTATCAGGTCCAGGACTTTTATTTGTTTTAAGTGATTTGAGGGCTTTAAGGACTTCATCGGGTTTTATTTCAAAGTTAGACAATGCATGCTCGGGATTTACATTAGTACTGGTGTTGGTGGTGGTGGTGGGAGGACTGTTATTATTAAACACCGAGGAAAAGTAATTATTTAATAGGTTTGCAACGTGTTGGCTGTCAGTCACTAGTGCACCGTCGCTGTTTATTAAAGGTCCAATTCCACTTCTGATCGCCTTTCTGTTGTTTATGTAACTGAAGAAGGATTTCGGATTATTTTACAGTTGGCTGCAATATTTTCTTCATATCTACGCTTTGCCTGATGCACTAATCTTTTACTCGTCGCCTTGCATCATTGTAAAGTCTAATGTTTTCGGGCGTGCTTTGGTCTTTCTTTAACCTGTAAGACAATTTTCTCTCCTTGACTGAGTGTTTAATTTCGCTATTAAACCAAGGTGGACTTTTATTAGTGTTAATTCGCTTCTCGCACAAGGGGACAAATATGTCCTGCTGAGTGAGTAAGTGATTTTTAAAGTTTAGCCAGGCGTCCTCTGCATTGCCGTCATCTGATAGTTGCATATCTATTAGTTTTCGTCGGATTTCTACGAAGTTGGCTCTTTTGAAATTGGGCACCTTAACTTTATTTTCAGTCACCGATGTTTGAGCTCTAATGTCAACGCGCACTAGTTTATGATCGCAGGAACCGAGGTGTTCTCCTACCGTGACATTACTGACTAGGTTATCTTGGGTCGCTATAACAAGGTCAAGTATGTTATTTTGTCGAGTTGGTTCAGAAACCGTTTGGCTTAGATAATTTTCCTCTAGAAATTCGATCATTCTATGGGACTCACCTTCTGTACCCGACAGTGTCGCCCAGTCGATATGGGGGAGGTTAAAGTCTCCTAGTATCAGTGAGTCGCTGTTATTAAGTGACTGCCTTAAGACGCTGTACATTTCAAGATCGCCATCAAGTGATTGCCCCGGAGGCCTGTAAGTGACAGATATATTTAAATTGACTTTTGCAATGTTTACTCGCACGCACAAATGTTCAACGTTACTGTTTCTTGGTGTTTTGTCAGTAGGTTGCAAGTAGCTTTTGACAAAAGGGCGACACCACCCCTCTACGGTTTACACGATCATTGTTGAAGAATCTGTAGCCATCTATGTTATATTCGGAACTTAAATCAATATTAGTGGTGTCGATAAATGTTTCGGTTATAGCAATTACGTCAAAGTTTTCTGTCAGAGCAAGACATCGCAGTTCATCAAATTTGTTTCTTAGGCTACGCGCATTGAAACTAAGGACTCTTAGGTTATCTTGAAGCTTGGTAATAGAGTTACTGGAGGGTTCAATGTTACGAGTCTGTTGCGGTGTGAGGTGTCTATTTACACGGGCGGGATGGAAGGACGTGGCTGAGAGTCGTGTTTTGTTGTTCGGGCGTTACGTACGGCGGTGTTTAGGAGCCGTCCAAATCTGGCTGCCCCGATGGGGGACAGGTGTATGCCGTCCCTTTGGAAAAGTCTACTCTGGCCGTAGAAATCGTTCCAGGCGTTAAAGAATTCGACGTCAAGCTCTCCGCAGAGAGTCTGCAGGCGATTGTTGAGGCTGAAGGCCTTACTGTAGAAGTCGCCCTCATCCCATGTCCGTGGTAGAATTCCTGAAATCAAAATATTAGGGGATTTAGTCTTATACTGCTGGATGAGCCTACGGTACTTGTCCAGCAGTTCCTCAGACCGGGTCGTGGTGACGTCGTTTGTACCTGTGTGGAGAACAAAGAGTGAGTCATTAGAGGCCACAGCGGAGACCTCGTCCAGGGCAGCTGTGATGTCGTCAACACCAGCTCCAGGATAACAGTAGTTACGCCTACGACGGGGGACTCTGCCACAGAATTCAACCACCTGATGGCGAATCATAGAGTCACCGACCAAGAAGGTGCTCTGTTCCTCGTCCTCCTCCTCCAGTATGGCAAATCTGTTGTAGCAATGAGTAGGATAAATGGCTCTAGGGGCGGGTCTGGCTCCTCCTCTCACGGGGGTGAAGCATTCAGCGAGAGAGAGAGAGAGAGAGAGAGAGAGAGAGAGAGAGAGAGAGAGAGAGAGAGAGAGAGAGAGAGAGAGAGAGAGAGAGAGAGAGAGAGTATTAAATTGCACTATGTAAGATGTAAAAATAAATAAAGAGAGAGAGAGAGAGAGAGAGAGAGAGAGAGAGAGAGAGAGAGAGAGAGAGAGAGAGAGAGAGAGAGAGAGAGAGAGAGAGAGAGAGAGAGAGAGAGAGAGAGAGAGAGAGAGAGAGAGAGAGAGAAGAAAACCATATCATAACAGAATATGAGAATACAAAAATAAGGAAAGGCTTCAGACAATCAAGAAACACACACGCACACACACATACACACACACATACAAAAAAAAGAAAAAAAATACAAAACATCTGAATCAACAAATAAATAACCAGAAACAGCCATAGGGTAACAGTAACATAATAAGAGTAATAGAGTAAGGGTAACAGAGGATTGGAAACAGAGTAATGCAATGCCCAAATACGGCTATGGCCAAGGCTCTTCGACAGTAACGTTTGACTACTAGTACCGCAAAAACCATATAAGGAAAGGAACTCCTGGAATCGACCGGCCGGCGCGGAAAGACGACGAACGTTCATGACAAATATACGTTCTCTCTCTCTCTCTCTCTCTCTCTCTCTCTCTCTCTCCATTTATCAGAGCATTGCACCATCATGAGGAAGTCAGAAAAAAGCGTTGTAACCATCATCGTATAGCGTGACACCCCACAACCCACCCACCCACATATCGTACTGTTATATGTATTAGTATTAGTGTTACCGTTGTAGTAGTAATAGTAGTAGTAGTAGTAGTAGTAGTAATAGTAGTAGTAGTAGTAGTAGTAGTAGTAGTAGTAGTAGTAATAGTAGTAGTAGTAATTTGGCTGTTACCATTACTATTGATGTTATTGTGATTGTTGTCACCCCCGCCATACAATGCATATTTTTTTTTAAATATATATTAGCAGCGCCACACTTCCGGTCGCCCTGTTCAACCTTGGTGCGGTGTTCGGTTAGTCACCGGCTCATGAAAAAAAGGAGGAAAAAAAGTCACTTACTGCATGAGTTTGAGGGTCATTGTGCAACTTTGTCGGAAAACATTTGGTTGCATAGAAGTAGACTCGTTAATGCAACTGTCTGTCTGTATACTATCTGTCTGTCTGTCTGTCTGTCTGTACCTATCTGTCTGTCTGTCTGTACCTATATGTCTGTCTGCCTGTCTGTATCTATCTGTCTGTCTGTTTGTCTGTACCTATCTGTCTGTCTGCCTGTCTGTACCTATCTGTCTGGCCATCTGTATACCTATCTGTCTGTCTGTCTGTCTACTTATGTATATTTTATGTTATGTAGGTATGAATGTATGTATCTATTAATGTCTGTCTCTCAGTCTGTCTGCCAATGTACGTGTGTGTATTTGTATGTATGTTTGTATGTGTATGTATTAATGCGATACGGGTGAGGGTCACATACTAAAAGATCTTGTGGGTAAGTCGATCCCTATCTGCCAAAAACCAGGCAAGATATCCAACAGGTCCACAAAAACAAATATATAATCTAAGGAAAGGAAACATATCGATATTATTTATGTTGTAATCAAAATCTGGGTGAAAACGTTGTAGATAAATTATGCGAGTGACCTCTGTGTTCATCTCCGTCACATTTGCCCTTGGACGCTATATATGGTGGAAGGAACCCATTAATATTACACCGAAACTAGTGTGCCATCAGGTTATCACAGTTTACGTTCCCCTGGTTTCCCTAGGTATCCATTTATTGACCAACAGCCAGAATGGAAGGATAACAGGCTATATAGGAAATGCAGGCTCGCTGATTTCCTGGGCCGGCTAGGGACGCTATTTACAGCTCCACGGCTCATGTATTGAATAAGTCGCCTCACTTCACGAATCCCATATCCATGAACAAGAATACATAGAAAATACGAAAGCCGTATCGGAGAATATGACGAAAATTTTATCTCTGCTGAAAAAATATCTGAAATAACAGGGAACATCGATCGGTTGATATACTTAAGGTCTAAATAAATGCCCTTTCTTTAGATCTTGGGTTGATGTATAAAGAAGGTCCCGTATCTCTTAAGAAAAATCGGGCAAGTGGCTTATTAAATTCAGTTATAGCATTAAGATTTTACGGAGAATAAAGAGAAAAAGAATTAAAAATAACACAAATCCGCGGCGTTACTATTATTGATCCGTGCACCGAGAACCTTCGAGTTACTACAGATATTAAGAAATTCCCGCATTTACGTGGGAGATCTACTTAAACGAGGCACAAAAGCCAGGTATCGTTAAACATAGCAAGATTCAACTTAAAATAACACGAAGAGACCCTAAGACTAATAGGAATATCGGTCGTACTATAAGGCAACTATTGGTATTTAAAGGAATTATCGTATTTTCGAGCCAAGACCAACCCAAAACAAGTAAAAAAATCAATTACTAATCAAATAATCATGATATAACGAAGAAATAACACGAAAATAACCCCAAATAACCAGTAATACCCAACGTGACTATTGTTGTTCCGCGCACCGAGACGTGGCAGGCGGCGGGTCGTTGTTGACATCAGGGGGAGAAGTGTTGCGGCGCCTCGTGTTGCTGAGACTGATTAGAGGCTGACAGGTGAGCCACGGGGGTAACGAGGCTGACAAGTGAGCCACGGGGGTAACGAGGCTGACAGGTGACCAGGTGAGGGAGTGTGTTGGGTGCTGGCCGGGGAGTGTTCGTATATCCAGGTGTGTGGTGTGGGATTTACCTGTCAACCTCACCGGGCCTGGGAACACAAATGGCCTTTTTATCTCGTTACTAACTCATCTAAGTCGTGCCCATCACCTTCCTAACATTACCATTCTCAAGCCATCTCCACGACATTATATACTTTGCCCAGCCATCCCCACCACCCTCCTACCCATCTCCATCTCCTTCCTAACTTACATGTTTACTTACTTAGAAAAAAAAAAAATGCAACGGAATGCGGAAGTTAACAGTCAGAGGGAGACACACTTAGTTACTTGCAATACTTATACCTACTTTTGTGATCCTGTGTACATTCCATACTTAACCTTCTGGCATTACAATACATGAGCTGTCTCCACCGCCTTCCTAAACCTATTATCTTGCTGGGACAAACTGCTGTGAGACTGCTTCACCACAGACACAAAATTGTTGCAAAGCCATCCCAGTGCAGTTGCTAAGATTTGCGGTGGTCGGCAAACCTTTGACAAACTGGAACTTAAAATTTGTTTGAAAATTTTTGGGGTACGGTAAGTCATAAATGCAGGTCACACCTAAGTAGTCCCAATATGGTTGCAAACTGATTGTATGACATTCGTATGATGAACTTCACCACAAAAGCGTGCGACATCTGTGCGATGGCCACAAGTCGCATTTTAGTTTGCCACTCGCACAAACTTCACACGAAGGCAACTATTTAGTGACTATCATTGTGACAGTTGTCATTTATTTTTGGTAAGCTGCATGCAAACTTTCTTTAGGTGATTGTGATGAACTCACAGCCACCTTAGTCGCTGAGAAATTTGCAGCTCAGGAGATGTTAGTGTAACCCCCCAAGCCACCACTATGCTTAACTCCTGCCTAATATTCCCAGGATGATCTCCGACGTGCAGCTGGCGGTGTTCGTCAACATCCTGGGCGTGACGCTGTTCCTGATGGTGGTGCTGTACCATTACATTGCTGCCAACAACCCCAGGAGCCACTAGCTGAGAGAGGACGCCAGGTGAGGTTGAAGCGCTACGTAATGACTGCAGCCTTTTTTTTTCTTTTTCCTTCCTCTCTCAAATAGGGGAAGGGTGGAAGGGTATCTTAAAGGTAAATATTAGTAAAGAAAATAAAGCACTGACCTGATGAATATAATGCCAAGCTTTTTCATATTGACTCCCCTTTTCTCCCTCAGGTGGGTAGCGGTCGGGGGCAGGGAGGCAGAAGACCAAGCAACAGCACCAGTAACAGCCGCCGCCATGGTGAAGCGTTACTACTGTGACTTCTGCGACCGCGCTTACCCCTACAGCGTCGACGCGTTCAGGAAGCACCGCAACGGCCACCAACACCAGAAGCTGCGCCGCGCACACTATGACCAATTTAAAAGTATGTTCTTCGTGTCTTGATCTTGCCTCTTCTTGTTGCATATGTATGGTAGCTCTTGAAGAATAAGTAGAAAGTATCCAGTAAAGTAAAGTTCGATTATGGAGTGATTACCTGAAAGTAGAAAAGAAAGAAAATGTTGTTGAATCAGAAAATAAAAGAAAGCAAGAGTATGATAGTGTAGTGGGTAGCTAAGTGTGATGAGTTGAGACTGTGAATGTGAGAACCCAACATCTTAACACTTTTCTCCCTTTTTTAAACATTACCCTCCCTCCCTCCCTTATCAGTAGCTCCTCTACTATCTCCACCTCCCTTCCCAAGCTCACAAAACCTTTCTCTCTCATCAGGTGCACGGGAGAGATTGGAGGACGAGACTAAAAGGGAAAAGTGTCGCCGTTTTTTCTCTGGGCAGACGTGTTCCTTCGGAGATACTTGTGTGTTCTCCCACCTCACCCAGGCCGGCTCCCAGGAACTCCAGCAGCAAGGTGTGTGGTGTGTGTGTGCATGTATATGTTTGTTTTCCTTTTTTTTTCTGTGTGTGTGTGTGTGTATGTGTGAGAGGAAAAAAAAAGTTGGTGGTTACAAGGATGAAAGAGATTTGGGTTACATTGCAAAGTTCTGTTAATGTGGAGCAGAAAATCATTATATTCACGTTACATTTTAAGCTGTCGTACAATAAAAAAAAAGCTGGTGGTTGCAAGAATTAGACAGATTAAGGTTCCACTCCAAAATTTTGTTAGTATGAAGTAGAAATTCATTATAGTACTTGTGTTAATGTTACGCTGCTGTATATAGACATCACTCTGATACTAAGCCTTCAGTATATCAACCAGAATGTAGATTAAAATACACATTAACCAGGACAGTACAATAAAACCTGCTTCCATCACCAGCCTGGGAGGAGGAGGAAGAGGAGAGAAGGATGCAGCTCCCCACGCCAATTCGAGAGGGACGAGAAGTGTCCGTCGAGGCTTGGCTCAAACAGAGGGACACCCTACCTATCATGCCCTCCCTTGTACCTGACACCCTGCCTGGCCCCTCCTCCACCACCCG
This sequence comes from Eriocheir sinensis, assembly GCF_024679095.1. Classification (NCBI taxonomy): domain Eukaryota; kingdom Metazoa; phylum Arthropoda; class Malacostraca; order Decapoda; family Varunidae; genus Eriocheir; species Eriocheir sinensis. The sequence continues at coordinate 8,382,373 of NC_066567.1, forward strand.
GGACCCTGCTTCACACTTAACCGCTGGCCCTGTCCTCATGTCCACCTCCTCCTCATCCCTGCTTTCCTCCCTGCCCAGTCTTCCCCAATCCCTTCCTCCTTCCCTCTTTCCGCCCACCATGGAATCGCTGTTGGGGGTTGAGTTTGCTAAGTGGGGGTGAAGTTTTTTTTTTTCTTTGTCGTAAGTTTTCATTCCATTCATTGTGTTACGACTAGACAGAGAAGTGAAGGTTAAGTTTCTATGGGAGCTGAGGTCATAAACACAAATAATATAAATGGTTTTGGTTCATTATGGGCAGCGTTTTCCATTTGTTGTTTTTGTTACTATTTGAACAGTGAGAGAGAGAGAGAGAGAGGGGTATGTATTGATGATTTACATATGAATAAAAAAAGAAATGTTAATGAGTTGTTATCCTTCCAACAAAACCTGAACTAATACCTTCTTGTTTAGCATCTTTACTCTCCCTTATGAAGCTGGATGGGCCATGAGCCTCTCCCACTCTTGACATTCATATGAATAAAAGAAGAAATGTTATTGAGTTGTTATCCTTCTAACAAAACCAGAACTGAATATTCTCGTTTAGCATCTTTACAGTTTACTCTCCTGTATGAAGCTGGATGGGCCATGAGTCTCCCCCTCTTGACGTTCATATACTCTCTCCTCTTCTCCTCTCTTATGTTCCTCCTCCTCATATCATCCACACACTGTCTCTAGGTTATCTTTGGTCTGTCAGCTAGTCTCCTCCCTTCTACCTCTCCCTCTCTGAACTAATATACCTGACACCAATAGAAAGAAGAGTTCCATAATGACATCTGAGGTATAAATGATTAACTTGAATATAAATTGATGCTGCACTGCAATGAAATAATTAAAGGAGGTATATATACATTAATAGAGGTCTTGAAGGGAAAGTTTTGGGTCACATGAGGACGGAAGGGAGATTGAATGAAGCCTTATCGTCTCATATAAGAATCTACTCATTAATCTTTGTTTCTGCATTACTGTTAAAAAGTATGAAGAAGAAGGAAGATCAGAATATATAACGGTCAGAATGAGTGTAGATTATAATAGAGAATACAGGAAGGCCAAAGTTACCCTCGAATATCTCACTTTCTCTAACAACCTTATACACAAACTAATGGTAGACTAAATTAAAATCGGTACACAAATTTAGGGTAGACTTAGCTAAACCATATCACTACCTTAGGCTGTGTGGGTCATGTGGATAAGTACAAATACCAACAGTAATGAGAGAATATAATAGTAACGGTGATATATTGAACCCTGACTTCCCTCCCCGACCCATTCTCCCTCTCTCCCCTTCTCCCACCCCTCCGCTAACTCCCTGCCTATTCCCTCCCTTTCCCTTTCCCCTCCTATCACCCTGCCCCGCCCACCCCTTCCACTATTCCCTTGCCTCCCCCCCCTATCACCCTGCACCGCCCACCCCTTCCCCTAATCCCCTGCCTCCCCCCCTATCACCCTGCACCGCCCACCCCTTCCACTGTTCCCCGATCACCCTGCCCCGCCCAACCCTTCCCCTCATCCCCTGACTCCCCGCCCTATCACCCTGCACCGCCCACCTCTTCCCCTAATCCCCTGACTCCCCCCCTATCACCCTGCACCGCCCACCTCTTCCCCTAATCCTGTCTCCACCCCTTCCATCAATCCCCCTGCCCCTCCCTCCCCCTCACCCTGTATCACTCACCCCTTCCAATCCTCTGCTTCCCCTACCATGCCCCTACACTGCCTATAAACAAGGGCATTTAGCAAGTTGTAAGAAAGGTAGAATATCTATGGTTTCAAATAGATTTATGACATTGCGATCATTTGTTATATATTTTTTACTGGTTCTACACTATAATTATGCAACAGGATCTCGTTAATCTCTCTCTCTCTCTCTCTCTCTCTCTCTCTCTGTATGTATAGCCCTATGTATGTATTGCGTATATGTGTGTGCGTGTGTGTCCTCTCTCTCTCTCTCTCTCTCTCCATAGGGTCTTTGTGGTCTGGATATCTATGTAAATCCATGTATGTATGTATATATGTATGTATGTACGTGTGTGTGTGTGTCTGAGGGGCGGAGAGGGTGAAGGGTTAACCGGCTCAAAAATATTAGGGAAAAGGATTTAACTCGACAAGGGAAGTGTTCGCTCACCTTTTTATCTCTTTCAATTCCTGGGCGAGAAATATTGGAATGAATCTGAGTCGCGCGCCCCGGCAGGCATAGGTATGGAGCCACGGAGCCCGGGTGGAGATATTGACCTTTTTTTCCCCTCAAACCGGCGATGCACAAAAGGAATGAATGGGGAGAGCTATTACCCGGGCGCTGCTGGTGGTGGAATATATATGGTAGCAAAGGTTAACTCTCTCTCTCTCTCAACTCAATTAGTAAAGTGATGGAAATACTGCTGCAAAGATGTTTTATTTGCGATCTAACAACCAATTATTTTTTATGCCTTTATTTGTTTATCTATCTATCTATTTATTGGTTGTTTGTTTTCGATTACGAGGGGCATTTGTCTTCGTTGCCTCCCTCTTCCTCCTCCTCCTAATACAACCTGCCTTAGCAATTAGCAATGTACACGTGGTTGAGCCAGGTCAGGTCAGGTCAAGCTTCACCCACACAGAACAGGTGCGGCATCAAATCCCTCACCTGACCAACCTTACCTGTGACCTCACCTGACTTCACCGCAACTTAGGTCAGGGTGTGGAGGTGGGCGGGGAAGAATGGATCTGAGGGGGAAAGATAATCATGACTCAGGTTAAGAATGCGTTAGTTATTTTCATTGTTATTATTATTAACACTGAGATGAATGGAAGGGCAACAAGGGAAAAATATGAAAATAGAACTAAGTGATGTAAACCCAAAAGCCCAATAGCCCGAAGTTGACCCCTCTTTAGGCCACTCTTCTGCACTCTTTTTTTTTTTTTTTATAGGGGCGGTGTTTAGCGGGCTTTATTTTTTCGCCCTTCATCTTTACTGAGAAGGCAGATGACGCCCATTAGGCCTCTTGCAGTCTCCCTATGTTCTTACTGCAAAAAAAGAAAAAAAAGGAAGCAGTCCCCTCGATGACAAGGTATGGATATGAAAATTAAAAGGGACAGTGATCGTTAAGTAAGAAAAATAAAAAGGGGGCGGGTGGGGGCAAAGACAGCCAACAGGAAAAAACGAGGTAAACACGAAAAAGGAAAAGGAAAGAAATCAAAGTCGAGAAGGAAATCATGAAAAAAAGTCGAAATATAAAAAAAAGCTGGTGCGTGTTGTGTTATGTAGTGCGTGGAATGCTCCGTCACGTCATGGAAAATAATGGTAAGTGACGTTTGGTGCGTGGAAATACAGTCAGCACAAGCATCATTTACCCAGTTTGTGTTACTTAAATATTTTCGACTTTTCCTCCTGCCTCCCTCTCCTCCCTCTCCCTTCACAGCGGGCTGGGTAACACATTAGTCGGCGTAAAAGTGACAAGTATGGTTCGTGGGATGACAAACTTTTCACGGCAAAAGTCTGAAATATTTTGCTTCCCAGAAACTTAGTTCATACTCTTTTCTTCTTTAAATTGAAAAAAGCTGAATGAGGTGATAGTCGAGACTGGACTAACTAAATATATCGTGGACAGAAGGGAAGAAGGGGTTTGGTTGTCACGTTGCTGATAATTTGAAAACCCTCAAGGCAACACAAGGATATGACGAGACTATAGGAGGCCTCACGCCCTACATTGACAGCTGACGTCTAAATGAAGCCCGGTTAAACGTTTGAATTAGCTTATGTACGAGAAGTCACCTAGCAAAATTATTATTATTTTATTATTTATAAGCTTATCATTAGTCTGCCAACAGTATTATCGGCCACAGCAATCACACTCATCTCATCAGCAAAGCTTGTGAGTGGCCAATCAGTGAGGAGGGAGGAGCCCGGTGAGGAAGGATGGGGAGAAGGACTCTAGGACAGGTAGCGGCGGCGGAGGACACTTGAAGGAGTCAGTCAGTCACTCGGCACAGGGCGTCAGAACAGCAACAGCGTCAGGGATAACACGATGGGCACGTGTCCTGTTACTGGGATGAAGGTGTGTATACCCGGGGACTGTGAGATTAGCCAGGTGGGCCTATAGCCCCTATACAAACTGGACACACACACACACACACACACACACACACACACACCAGTTGCCGTCGCTACTCGGCCAGGCGGCGGCGCGACTGAGCCATGCAAGGCGCGGCACAGACGAATCTCACCCCTCCTCCCCTTGCAGGTCCCCCTCGAGGCCCAGGCGGAGTGCCCCGTGTGCCTGCAGGAGTATGACAAGTCCCAGGAAAGGCTCCCGCGATTCCTGCGCTGCGGACACACCTTCTGCACGGCCTGCCTCTGCCAGCTGGAGGGTCAGTGGATCCTGACGTGCCCCCTGTGCCGCACGACACACGACTGCGGCGGGAGGCTGCCCCCCACCAACCCTACTTTCCGTGGCCAGCTCAAGTACGTCGCGGAGTGGTGCGTGGAGGCGTCCCCGGAGATCTGCACGCCCTGCTCCCCGCGCCCCGCCCGCAGCTCTGTCACGCCTCAAGAGCGGCTGGCGGGCTTCCAGCTCACCTCCTTCGTGCCCCTCAACCACGTGGTGCTGGTCCTGAGCTGGATGGAGTGACGGCGGGAGCGAAGGTGTGGTAAAGAGGCAATGGTCGGGATGCTGGTGGTTGCCTGTTTTGATGGTGTGGGGGGCAGGAGGGTGTGCGCGCGCGCGCGCGTGTGTGTGTGTTTGTGTGTGTGTGTGTTTGTATCCAATGAAAATCATTCTGGATGAGATGTCCGAGTCAAAGTTATTTAGTTTACAAGTAAAGATTATTTTCTAAGAAAATACTTTTGTTTTACATTTCCTTTCATATTCTGCTTTTAATAATGATAATAATAACAATAACAATAATAATATGACAGTAAAATAATGTTAAGGCTCAACCGTAGCTTTGAGAATGTACTTAAGATAAGTGGCGAGAGGTTCACTGGATGTGATGGATTAACAGCAATATACATTATGATGACTCACGACACTACTGGCAGTGTGAGCCGGAGGCTGGAGTAGCTTACGCTACTGACAGCACGACCTCACCTGGGCATGGTGCAGGGAGGGGCCGTGGCGGTGACGGGCTGGTGATTGATAGGGACATGTTACGCAGACGACCATGAGTTACTGACAACACACCAGCCCACAGGCGTTGAGGTCACTGATGCTTACCTAGCCTGACCAGCCTAGAGGTCGACTGGAGCTTACTAGGAATACATCGTAATACATCGAAGAAAAAATATCCAAAATCATTACTATCATTCTCATTCTATTATCGGTCACGGCTATCACTTGCTTCTTGTTCAGACACTTAAACTGCCAGGCCTGTGATTGGCTAGTTACGGGAGGGGGGAGGAGCCTGGGGGATGGGGGAGGGCGGGGGCGGTCAACGGGTCAGGTGAACTCGGGTCTCGGGTCAGTGCTCCGCGGGGACTCGAGTCTGTCAGTCAGTCAGAACAGCAGCAGCGACGGGAAGGGCAGCACGGCAAGATGGGCATATGTGCGGTTACTGGTATGAAGGTGTGTATACGTGTGTGTGTGTGTGTGTGTACGGTTTGTAATGACTAGGCGAGTTTTTATAGCTAGTTTCACGTATTTTATGTGTATTCTATGGAACTTTTAGCATATTCGTATTTCAAATTTTATAGAAACGGTGGTCAATTTACTGTCTATCTGTGTGTGTGTGTGTGTGTGTGTGTTGCAAGAAGGTGCCGTTTGTTTCCTGAAGAAGCCGCGACAAGTGTTCGTAACGGCCCGGTGCGATGCTTCACCACTGGGCCACGCGCTCGTCGGACGCCTGCCGGCTATAGACACAAGCACTGACGCCCCTTTTCTCCCCTGCAGGTCCCCACTGAGGCGTCCACAGAGTGTCCCGTATGCCTGAAGGAGTACGATAGATCCTTCGGAGGAATCCCGCGGTTCCTGAAATGCGGACACACCTTCTGCGCCTCCTGTCTCCTGCACATGATAGACTTGAGGGTGCCGAAGAGCCCCATGAAGTGCCCTCTGTGCCGCGAGAATCACCACCACAGGGGGAGGTTGCCGCCTTTCAACCCTGCCTTCCGCGGCGCCCTGAAACGACCCATGGACACGGCGACGGAGGTGAAGGAGGCTCGGTGTCTGCGCATCACCGAGATCGACCCTTACGTCTTGGTTAGTTGGGGGTGTATCGAGCATGGTGGCGAGTGACGGAGAGCTGGATCAACCCCGTATTCTTATCCCATCGGCACCTCCGTTCGCCTGTTTAAAAGCCTCTCGTACAAGTTGCTCGGGTTTCCATGGAGTTTTGTGATCCTAGTGACAGTTTTACACGACTTCTGCGCACCATGAACGGAAAAGTGACCCACGAATACTCGGTTACTCTTCTCTGTGGTCTTGGGAAATGAATTTAATAGGAGCCCGATGCGTTGACAAATATGTACCTCATCTTCACCTATATGTGTGTGTGTGTGTGTAAGTGTAAGAGTGTGTGTGGTATTTATATCATCACATTCTCATAAACTATTCTGAACTATTGTACAAATAAATATTTTCTACAGATATTTGTTTTCTAATACCCTCGTGTGAAATAACTAATATAATTCACATCTACATATAAATAATCACTAACATCAATGTGATACTACTGACATGTATACTGCTTCCATAACGAGGCCAAAATACGGGTTACCAGAAGCTTGCAAAGGGAAAAATAAGAATAAATGAGTCTTCCCTTGTCTGGCGATATGGCGTGGGCAGGAAGGCGGCAGAGACAATGTTATGAAAGAAGATAAAATGTTGAGCCAGTGTTGGGGATATTAAAGGATAAGGATTATGGAAAGGAGTGGGATGCAGAGGGATAAAACTGAGGGTCATATTCTTTAAAAAAAATCATCGTCCAAGCACACATATTTTGACAAGACTTTCGGGGGAGTTTTGGGAGTACTTTCATGACTTCGGAGCGGTGAGCAGCAGGATTTTTTTCTCTGCACTCTTTTTGTTGCCCTTGAGTCGTCTCCTTTGCTGTAAAAAAAAAAAGGTTGACCCCTCTTCTGTATCGTTAATCTAAGGAAACGCTCATTTAGACCCGATTGATCCCCTTTTCGGTGGTTAATGTAAGAGGAGAAGGATCTATAATAAGCGATACAAAGCGTCACAGGTCAAAAATAAGAAGAAAGCGTCTGACAAAGGGCTGTATTTTAAGACACCATCGCTTCTCGCATCAACTGTTTCTAAAGGTCAAAGAGGGGATCAATCGGGTTTTCATGCGTGTTTTTTAAGGTTCATGGCACAGAAAACGGGTCAAACTACCACCAGGGTCATAAAACGGCCCCTGGAAAGGCCTACAGCTCCTACGAAAGCCATGTCAAATATGTGAACTTGGGCGACGAAATGTTTTAAAATACGACCCAAAAATCCCGAATTGAGAGACGTGGGTGGGATACTATTATAAAGATCTCACCGCGCCACGCCTTTGATGCACGTGGTAGGAAGAGGCAGGTGGGGCTCAAGGGATTAGTGTGGCTTAACGGGTTGCGGCAGACAGGTGTACTAAGAATAATACAGGTTAATGACGACTTGCAGGTGTTGAGGTCGCTGACACCTGACCTCTCTACCTGACCGACCTTTCTGACCACTGATGTAGAGATTAATAACAGACTAGCTAAATTTATCGCCGGGACGTCCTTTTTGGCAGGATTATTATTTTTTTTTTACAACAAAGGAGACAGCTAAAGGGCACAAAAAAAGGAAACAATAATAAAAAAGCCCGCTACTCGCTGCTCCTAAAACGTGAAATAGGAGGAAAAATAAGGCAGATAGACGGTTCTTTTACGATACACTGTTTGCAAAGGCGGTTCAAGCGGTCATTGTTTTTTCCTTGAGTTGCTTCCTTTCCTGCTAAAAAGTGACCGGGGAAGTTTCATAAATCGCCAGTTGTTAATAACGGAAAGAGTGTTCGTATACTTTTTTTTTTTTTACAGTAAAGGAAGAAGCTCAAGGGCAAAAACAACAAAACACACACACACACACACACACACACACGGAAAGGGAATCAGTTTACTTTTTTTTTTTTTACAGTAAAGGAAGAGGCTCAAGGGCAAAAACAACAAAACACACATACACACACACATACACATACACACACGGAAAGGGAATCAGTTTACTTTTTTTTTTTTTACAGTAAAGGAAGAAGCTCAAGGGCAAAAAAAATTAACACACACACACACACACACACACACACACGCCTGCTAGCATCTCCTACATAAGAAAGCAGAGAAGGATATGTATTGTTGAAGGACGTGCAGTGTTTTTGGATATTTAAATGATGCAACGCTAGAAAGTGATTGCTACAGTTTTCAGAGAGCAAAAGTAGCGTTCATGTTTCCTCTATTTTTTATATATATATTTTTTGCAGCAAGGGAGACAACTCAAGAACAAAAAACAATAGAAAAAACATGCAGCGCTTCTGTGGTAAAATAAAAAAAAAGAGAATAGGTCAAAAGAGAGGTCAGGGGTCATAATCAAGCACAGATCATTCTTTACTTTTGTCTATTATGGGAGCGGTGAGTAGCGGGATTTTTTTTCTACTTTTTTTTGTTGCCCTTGAGCCGTCTCCTTTGTTGCAAAATAAAAATAATAATAAAAAAACCTTACATCTTCCTTTCGCTTCTTAATTTCTTGCTCTTCCTTCTCATAATCGTTCATGTCACGACCCTCAGTCTTATCAAGGAAACATAAAAAAAGTCACACTCACGACCCTCAGTCTTATCAAGGAAACAAATAAACAAAAAAAAGTCATTCAGAAGCATTATAATATCCTTTCATTTTCTCGTTTCTTTCTCTTTCTATTCATACTTGCTCACATCACGACTCATTCTTAACAAAGGAAAAAAAAAAAAAACCCGTCATTCAGTAACCCAAACACTATTCAGGGGTTGACAAATACATTCCATCAACAATATCATTTCGTTTTCTCGTTTCTTTCTCTTCCTATTCATACTTGCTCACATCACGACTCTCATTCTTAACAAGGAAACAAAAACAAACAAACAAAACCCCGTCATTCAGTAGCCCAAACACTATTCAGAGATTGACAAATACATTCCATCGAGAGACTAAACATTCCGATTCCTTTTAAGACGTAGGTTAAGAGGAATGACCCAGTTTAATGAATGAGTGAGGGTGATGTACGAAACAGATAAGACGCTTGTAGCAGATAAGATAGTAAGTAGAGCTGAGTAATAGAGAAAACGAATAGACATGAACACACTGAACAGTTAAGTAAAAGTGTCTGGCTTGGCAATGCCAACAGGATAGAACTCGCAAAAATGGATTTAAATTAGAAAAGTATAGATTTAGGAGAGATATAGGCAAGCATCGGTTTAGTAATAGGGTGGTGGGGGAATGGAATAGACTCAGCAATGACATAGTTAGTGCAGGGACGATAGCTTGTTTTAAGAGTAGACTAGATAGCTACATGGACGATGACGACAGGTGGCAGTGAGGTGTGGGTGCAGTAAGGTGACGGAGTACTGGATGCGTGCCTAGAACCGCCGGTATAACGAGGATCAAGCCTCTACCTGTAACCCCTGTAACTACACCTCACCCACCGTGAGTGGTGGGGGGGATTCTGGAGCTGCCCTGTGTAGGCCACCCGGCCTCTTGCAGTTTCCCTATGTTCTTATGTTCTTATGCTGTACAGTGGAATAGTTTAGAAACGGAAGAATTTGAAACGTAAACACTGATAACTTTTTCCTGTGTGTGTATGGGCGGGTGTGGGACCTCAGGGTGATATCGGCGGAGTCAGTGATTGGTCAGTCTGTGAAGCGCGGGGGAGTCTTGGGAGGGGGAGGTGGGTATACCGGTCAACACTTGTTTAAGTCAGTCGGGACGCGGCAGTCACTCAGAACAGAAACAACAGCAGCGACAGGAAGTGTACTACAGTAACTTCACCAAGATGGGGATGTGTCCTATTGGTGGTGAGGTGTGTATATGTGTGGGTGTGGAGGGAGGGGGTGCGATCCAAGGTGTCCATACAACCAGCAAACACAACTGCGCCCAAAGTTTCGCGCCATGGCCTGTCTCCTGGGCACCGATGTCAGATTATCGTACTCAGAGCCTCGTATTTAACTGTTTCTGAGCTATAGCTATTGCCAAAAAACACCAATAATTAACCATTTTAACGATAACTATATATGAAGGCAGTTTTTGGGTCGGAAGTCGGCATAGGAGGCTGAGTACGACAATCTAGCAACGTTGATTCTGCGGCGTGTTCTGCGTCGGGAGCACGAGGGAGTGGCGTCTGTTTCCTCCTTAGCCCTGTATCGCCAGTCTAAGTTGCTGGAGTTTTGTGTTTCGTGATCCTAGTGACAGTTTTACACGACTTCTGCATCTGGAACGGAAAAATAACCCTTGAAAACCCGATTACTCTTCTCTGTGGCCTTGGGAAATCGTATTACAAGACATTTCGCCGCCCAAGAACACATATTTGACAAGGCTTTCGTAGGAGGTGTGGGCATTTCCAGGGGTAGTTTTATGACCCTGGTGGTAGTTTGACCCTTCTTCTGTAGCATGAACCTGAAGAAACACTAATTAGAACCCGACTGACCCCTTCTTTGACCTTTAGAAATAGATGATGTGAGAAGCGAGTCTTATAATATCAACCTATAGTCGTACTGGGACCTTGAATACTAACACCCCTTCCTCCCTTGCAGCTCCCACTCGAGGCGTCATCAGAGTGTCCCGTATGTCTGCTGGAGTACGACATATCCCTGGCAGGACTCCCGAGGTACCTGCCATGCGGACACACCTTCTGTACCTTCTGCATCATGCGTCTGTGGGTCCCGAAGTGCATGACCATGACGATTGTAGTGACGTGTCCGCTTTGCCGCACCGAGCACCAACGCGGAGACATGATGCCGCCGGTAAACGATGGTCTTCGGGGCAAGCTCAAGATGGAGACGGAGCGGAGCACAGAGGCGCAGTACTTTTGTTCAATGCGCGTGGTGGAGATGGGCAGCACCAGGGGCATCAAGGCGGTCATGGGAATAGAGTGATGATGGTGGTGTGGTGATGATGTTGCTAGTGTTGTTAATGGTAGAGTTGATGAGTCTTACCATTGTGTGTGTGTGTGTGTGTGAGAGAGTTTATGACCGTTTCCCTTTAAAATTAACGCATTCCATGGAGTATACTGTGAATGATTTTTACGAATAAACCATTTTTAACATTATTTCTCTTTTCATCCTCGTGCGACACAAAAAGCAATAGTGATTCATATGACGATAATGATAACGATGCCAGCAATAAACTTAATGAAAAACAATGATAAGGCTAAGAACAACCTTATCAATAACAAGCAAAACTAACTGTGAAGGAAGGAGAAGAGAGAGAGAGAGAGAGAGAGAGAGAGAGAGAGAGAGAGAGAGAGAGAGAGAGAGAGAGAGAGAGAGAGAGAGGAGGGGAGGGGAGGGGATACAGCTCCACCTAAAAGCTCTCATCAAAACAAAGAAACAAAGATAGGGAATAGGAAGGGAAAGGAAAGAGAATGGAAAATAAAGGTAGGGAAGGGAAAACAAAGAAAAAAATAAGGCAAGGGAAGAAAAGGGTAACGGGCAAAATATGAGGCAAAGGGAGGGAAGAGGTGATGAAGGGAAGGGAAAGGAAGAAAAGAAAAGGGACGGAAAAGGAAGTGTAAGAAGGGAAGGGAGAGAAAGAAAAGGGGAGGGAAAGGAAGAAAGGGACGGAAAAGGAGTGTAAGAAGGGAGGGAAAGAAAGAAAATGGAAAGGAAAGGAAGAAAAGCGAAGAGAGGTCTCCATACAAACAAGAAAACATAAAAAAAAGTTAGAAGACATCACATTCAGTCTTAAAAACATAATACAATGAAAGGGAGAAAAAATGGAAGAGATTACTGTTTAAGAAGGAGTGGAAGGAAAGAATGGGAGGGGCAAAGACATGGGAAAGGGGAAAATGGGAAAAAAAGAATTAAGAACAAGAGAGAGGGCGAACAGGAGGAAGGAGGGAGGGAATACGAGTCAGGTAAGCGAACTAGTCAGGTGAAAGAATGTGGGAATGGGAGAGAGGCGAGGACATGAGAAACGGGAGAATGCGAAAGAAGTGAAAACGAGAGAGAGAGGGAAGGAGGGAGGGAATACGACAGTCAGGTAAGGGCTCAGAACTAGGTCACTCGGGTGGAAGAATGAGGAAAAAGGCGATGACTAGGGAAACTGGAAAGAAGTGAGAGCGAGAGAGATTTGATTTGATACGATTTGATACATTTACTGAGATATACACATACATATATCCTCTCATTCGGCCATCTCTTTTGATTTTTTTTTGTAGGAGCAGCGAGTGGCGGGCTTTTTATTTATTTATAGTTTCCTTTTTTTGTGCCCTTGAGCTGTCTCCTTTGTTGTGATAATAATAAAAAACAAACAAACATATATAGTCTCAAAAGGATGAAGGTACCTTTGTTGTCTTCACCCCAACCCTGCTGTATTTTGCCTCAATATTACCTTACATTAAATTAAGGAAGGAGGGAGAACAGGAGGAAGGAGGGCGGGTATACACGACGCAGGTAAAGGATTATAACTAGATCAATCTGGTATCGCCGCGCCTCCCTGCATATCAAGGTATCAAACAGGTGAGATGCGTCGTGTCCCTCCCCTCTGACCTGACCTGACCTGATCTCACTGCGGCTTAAGACTTCGCGGGTAGGTCAGAGAAGTAAATATGGTGACGGTCAAATTGATATCATAACGGAGGATGGAGCTGAATTATCATGGCGGGAATGTCTGATAGTGAGTTAGAAGAAGTAGATTTTGACTTAGATGAAATAGTGAAGATGTAAAGGACGTAGAAGGGAAGGAAGGTTGGAAGAAAAGTGAGAGGAAAGGAAGGAAGGAAGAAGAAAGGGATGAAGGGAATAAAAATACGTAAAGGAGGAAATAAATAAATGAATGAAGGAAGAAAGAATAGAAGAAAGGGATGAAGGAAGTCTTGCTTATAACTTTGCGCACACACACACACACACACACACGAAAATACAAAAGAAAGGTGGAAACAAATGGAGCAATGAGAGAAATTCAATATAGAAGGAGAGAAACGCAAGAAAAAAAAAAGTTAATGGATGAAGATGGAAGAGAACTGGAAAATCGAAGTAGTGATAAATGAGAGAGAGAGAGAGAGAGAGAGAGAGAGAGAGAGAGAGAGAGAGAGAGAGAGAGAGAGAGAGAGAGAGAGAGAGAGATTAATAGCACAAATGTAATAAGTTTAAGCGAAAAACACATCAAGTACAACACACGCACACACACACACACACACACACACACACACACACACACACACGCGCGCGCGCACGAGGCCAATAACTAGTGAGTGCAGGAAAGGAAAAATAATATAAAACCGAATCGGGAAAGAAATTAAAGAAGAAAACGCAAACAAACAGCGAGGAAGGAAAAAAAGAAATATAGGCTAATAGACATATAGAGAGACATGTTGATAAAGAGTTAGATAGATGAATAGATAGAACAAGATAACAAGATAGAAACACAGAAAGACTCATACAAATAGAGATAACTAAATACAGGGATTGATTTAAAAGAATTCATTAGTATAAACGAGAATAATATTGAAGCATACACCATATAGAAAAAATTATTACAACACTGATGAAAAAAGGAGGAATTTGAGGGAGAAAAAAAACTTGATGGGAAATAAAACCACGTATACAAAGAAAGAGAAATATGACAGGCAAACAAATACAGTGAGATAGATAGATAGACAGACAGAAAAATAGATGATTATATAAACAGGAAATTTCAGTGAAGAAAGTTAACATGGGGCAGTAAGTAGCGGGCTTTTTTTTTCATTGTTTTTTTTTTTTTAAGCCCTTGAGCTGCCTCCTTTGCTGTAATAAAAATACAAAGATAAATAGTGAAACAGATTAAAAGGTAGATAGATAGGAAAATAAAGTTATATAAAGCCTAAAATAAATGGTAAAGATGAGACTACAGTAAAATAGATAATAGATAGATAGAAAGAGTTTAAAATTAATTGTAAAGATAAAACTACAGTGAAATAGATAAATAGATAGAGAGATGATTAAACAAAGCCTTAAAACAAACAGTAAAGCTAAAACAATATTACCATGACCTCACTCAGCCATAACACCTTCCACCCTCCTAAACAGTGTGGCTAGGTACGAGCAAGACCCTTAATTAGTCACAGGTAAGCCAGCGCGGCCCAGACAGTGTTACCAATTAAGCGCGTCAAGGTGTGTGTTTCTCAGGTGGAGTTGGAAGCAATGTTAAGTATCTCGGGTCATGAGTTCGTTCGTTCAGGTAAATGAGTTGGTTTAATTAGGGGAACAGGTGCGGTCGTTTACGTGGGAGTTGCTTTGTGGTGGAGAAGGAAAGGAAAGGAATGAGGGAAAGAGGAGAAAAGTTATAAAGGAAGGAAGAAGAGAGAGATGAAGGGAGGAGAGGAAAGGAGAAGCACGAGAAGGATGAAAGAGATAAAGAAGAAAACAAGGAAAGATTTGAGGGAAGAAGGGAAGGAAGGAAGAAGAGAAGGATGGAAGGATGGAAGGAAGGAGGAAGAAAGAGATAGAGGAAAAAAAACATGAGAGAAATGAGGGAAGGAAGAAAAGAATGGAAGGAACGAAGGAAGGAAGCAGAGAGAGAGAGAGAGATGGAGGGAGTGAAGGAAGAAAAAACAAAACAAGAGGGATAGATGAGAGGAAGAAAGAATGGAAGGAAGGAAGCAGAGAGAGATGGAGGGAGGGAAGGAAGGAAGGAAAAAACAAAAGAGGGATGGATGAGAGGAAGGAAAAGAAGGAAGAAAGAATGGAAGGAAGGAAGGAAGCAGAGAGAGATGGAGGGAGGGAAGGAAGGAAGGAAGGAAAAAACAAAAGAGGGATGGATGAGAGGAAGGAGAAGAAGGAAGAAAGAATGGAAGGAAGGAAGGAAGCAGAGAGAGATGGAGGGAGGGAAGGAAGGAAGGAAGCAGAGAGAGATAGAGGGACGGAAAGAAGGAAGAACCAAGACAGGGATGAAAGGAGGGAGAAGGAGGAAGAGAGGGATAGAGAAAACAAAACAAAACAAAACAGGAAAAAACACAGGAAGAGTAGAAATAGACAAATACGAAAAGAAACAAACAAGCAAAGAAGAATTGAAAGGTTGCTGGGGAGGGAAAGAGAGAAGTTAGGTAAGACTGAAAAAAACAAAACAAAAGAAAAACAAATTGAAATACAAGAGTAAGAGAAAGGAAGTTATGGGTGAAAAAAAGAGAAAAAAGGGAGGGGGAGAGGAAAAAACTAACTAACAGGAGGGGGCAGGAAGGGAACAAAGGAAGGGCATTGCTAAGGCAGTGCAGTAGTTTCCAACCCTTTATTAAACCCTCTTTGCATCCCTTCCCTGCCCTCTCCCCTTCCGTTCCCTCTTTCTGATCCCTTCCAGAGACTCCTTAATCCCCCTGTGGCTTCCAGAGGCTTGCTGAACACACGCACGCACGCACACACAAAAGGACATGCACACACACACACACACACACACACACACACACACACACACACACACACACACACACACACACACACACATCAGGAAATAAACAAAGAAAAAATAACATGATCCGAACCTTACTATTAGAAAGACCTCTCTCTCTCTCTCTCTCTCTCTCTCTGTGTGTGTGTGTCTGTGTGTGTATGTGTGTGTGTGTGTGTGTGTGTGTGTGTGTGTGTGTGGTGTTTGGTCTGTGATTATACGCAATTAGTTTCCTTTTTTTTCTTTTCTTTCTCCTAATTGAGCTGAACGAGTCTTTAAGGGCAATTTTCAGAGGTATTTTCGGTCCTCACTTTTCCTTTGAAGTTACATTTTGAGGCAATTCTGTATATTTTTAAAACCTGATTGAACAACACATGAAGATTGGTAGTATCAGTATTAGTATTATTAGTATTATCATTAGTGTTAGCATTGGTATTAGTATTAGTATGAGTATCAGTATTAGTATCGGTAAACACAAACAGAAACACAACAGCAAAACGAACTTACTACACGCAACACACACCAAGAAAAACAAAACTGGAGGCAAACACATTGAGTGATAGAGAAAGCAAATCAAATCAACACGACATTCAACACAGAGTAACACAAAACAGCCACATAACAACACAAATGAAAACGAATATAATACACTCAACACAAATATAAACACAAATTAGGAGGTAGAATCAGAGAGAAAGTAAAGCAGGTCAAAGAAACACAGGATCTTCAACACAGCAACACAAAACAGCCACATAACAACACACAGGAAAACGAATATAATACACTCAACACAAATATAAACA
The DNA here is from genome assembly GCF_024679095.1 of Eriocheir sinensis. NCBI lineage: Eukaryota > Metazoa > Arthropoda > Malacostraca > Decapoda > Varunidae > Eriocheir > Eriocheir sinensis. Next base: position 8,398,751 of record NC_066567.1, read on the forward strand.
CAAATTAGGAGGTAGAATCAGAAAGAAAGTAAAGCAGATCAAAGCAACACAGGATCTTCAACACAGCAACACAAAACAGCCACATAACAACACACAGGAAAACAAAGATATTACACGCAACACAAATATAAACACAAGTTAGGAGGTAGAATCAGAGAAAGAGAAAGTAAAGCAGGTCAAAGCAACACAGGATCTTCAACACAGCAACACAAAACAGCTACATAACAACACACAGGAAAACAAATATATTACACGCAACACAAATATAAACACAAATTAGGAAGTAGAATCAGAGAAAGAGAAAGTAAAGCAGGGCAAAGCAACACAAGACATTCAACACAGCAACACGAACAGACAACACATACACGCAACACAACAAAACAAAATATGAGGAAAACACACTGAGAGAAAGTAAAGCAGGTCAAAGCAACACAAGATCTTCAACACAGCAACACAAAACAGCCACATAACTAGACAACACATACACGCAACACAACAAAACAAAATATGAGAAAAACACACTGAGAGAAAGTAAAGCAGGTCAGAGCAACGCAAGATCTTCAACACGGCAACACAAAACAGCCACACAGCAAGACCCAACCCAATTCAGCCCACCAGGGACGCAACACAAAGGAAGGAACTCGACGCAACTCACTCCAAAGCAACACACACTGCAACACAAGAAGGGGACCAGGACGCTACCAATGCTATTTCCATAATGAAGACTGTATCCTCCTCCTCATCTTCTTCCTCCTCCTCCTCCTCCTCCTCTACTACAGCTGCCTTCTCCTCCTCCTCCTCCTCCTTCTCTTCCTCCTCCAGTATCACCATCATCACCACCACTTCACCATCTTCCTCCTCCTCCTCCTCCTCCTCCTCCTCTTCCTTCAAATGTAATTACGCTTACCTCCCACCCACCATTCCTCCTCCTCCTCCTCCTCCTCTGCATATACCGCCTTCCTCCCTCTCTTCGATATTACCTTCATCTCTCACTTCCTCCTCCTCCTCCTCCTCATTAACTACAGTACCTATCTCCTCCTCCTCCTCTTCCTTCTCCTCTTCCTACTTCTTCTTTATTACTTTTTCTTCCTTTCTACTTTCACACTACCATTTCCTCCTCCTCCTCCTCCTTCTCCTCTTCTCTTTGATTCTCGCGACATAGAGCAACACGGACAGCAATCTTTAATTATCACGCACAAAGCAAGAGCCAGCGACGCGGGGCTAATAAATGATCAATGAGGGAAGTTTTGGCGCCCAGGTACGGAAGGTGAGGCGGAAATGTGGGACGGACAGGTTAATGACAGTGAAGATGATGATGGTGGTGATGATGATGAAGGGTGTTTGTGTGTGTGTGTGTGTGTGTGTGTGTGTGTGTGTGTGTGTGTGTGTGTGTGTGTGTGTGTGTGTGTGTGTGTGTGTGTGTGTGTGTGTGTTTTTAGAGTGTGTATGTTCCTTTCTATCTTTCTGTTTTCTTGTCTGTCAGTCTTTCTAAAATTATATGTGTTTGTGTTTAAGCTTTTTTTTTGTTTGTTTGTCCGTTTGTATTTTTCCTTTCTTATCATCTTAAATCATATGTGTTTGTTTGTTTGTTTGTGTGTTTCTTATTCTTTTTCTCTCTGTCTATCTTTCTTCTCTATTCAGTCAGTCAATTTCTCTTCCATTCTCTCAGTCTACTATGTTATATCAATTTACATTCTCTTATCTTATTTCAGTCTTTCTATTCTCCTCTTTCTATTGTCTCTATGTTATTCTATCATCCTCTATTGTATTCTGTTAGTGTGTCTATTCTGTTTTTCGCTTGTTTTTTGTCTATTTCATCAAGTTCAAATTTATTCCGTTTTGTCAGTCTCCATTTTTTTGTTCTCTCAAGTTCAAGTCCCCCCTTCAGAAGATTATCCATTTTGAGGAGGTTTGTACTCTCTCTCTCTCTCTCGAACTTACGTTTCTCATTTTCTACTTTCCTTCTTTTCTTTCCTCTTTACTTCCTCCTTCATTCCTTCTTTCTTTTCATATATTTTTCATTTCTTCCTTCTTTCCTTTCTTTTTCATCTACCCTTTCTTTCTTTCCTTTCTTTCTTAGCTAACCTCCTTTATTTCACTCTCTTAATGCAGCCTTCCTTCAATACTCTCTCTCTCTCTCTCTCTCTCCTACGCACATCAATCCCTTTCTCCGTTTTCCTTTTCTGTTTGTTTTTGTAAGTTTAATTGAGTTCCGGGTCTCGAAAACTTAGGGGGCACTTAAGCATATTTACCATTTTTTTTGAGGCTTTGCATATATTATCTCTCTTTGTTTCTGTAGTACTTCTTTTGTTTACGTTTATGTTTTTCTTGGTACTATTTTTGTTTTGGTTGTTGTTTGTGTTGCTGATGGTGATGGAGGGGGTGTTAGTGTTGTTGTTGTTGTTGTTGGAGGTGGGAGTGTTGCGTTAGTTTCGTTCTTTCATTCCTTTTCTTTTTAATTTCCCTTCGATTTTCCTCATATTTTCTTTCTTTCTTTTCTCTTTCTCTTACTTTTTCTTCTCTCTTCTCCATCTTCATTTCTTCTTCCCTCTTCCTTTCTACTTCATTTACTTAATATTTTTCTTTCTTTCTCTTTTTTTCGCTTCATCCTACTCTTTCCTTTCTTTCTTCTTCACTTTATATTTCTTTTCTTACACTTCATCATCCTCTTTCTTCTCTCTATATTCCAACATTGTCTGACCTCTCTCTCTCTCCTCTACTTCTTCTTATTTTTCTTTATTATCTGTTTATTACTTTCCTTCACTTTTTTATCTTCCATTTTCTCTTCTACCTCCTCCTCTTTTTCATTCTTCTCTTTCATTTCCTCCTCTTCCTCTCTTCTCCTATTCTCCATTATCCGACTCTTCCCGCATTCTTTAAACCCTTCTTCTCCATCTCCTCTTTCGCTGCCCTTTTCTTTCAATCCTCCTTCATGTTCTCTTCCTTCCTCATTCTTCTATTTCACTTCCTCCTTTTCTTCCTCTTCCTCTGCTTCCCTTTTCTAACGACATTCTCTAACCCTCTTCTCCATCCCCATCTCCTCTTTCCTCTTCTGTCCTCCATCTCCTTCTTTCTCTCTTCCTTCATTTTCTTTCCCCAATCGTTCAGCGTCACGGAATTCGGAACGAGATGCTTCGAAGCCGGACTCGAAGCCGCTCTGGGGTTTGTTTATTGGCCCGAGCAGGAATACACAATGAATTAAGACTCGCATGAATAACAATGAATAGCAATGGTGATGAATTGGAATTTATCGAACCGGGGAGGCGATTAGAATGGGTCCCAGGTACGCGAGATAGATAGAGGTGGGTGGATAGATAGATAGATAGATAGATAGATAGATAGTGTTTGCAATGGTACACAAACAAAAAAGGAAAACGAAAGGAAAGGAATAAGGGAAAGAGACAGAAGGAAGGAAGGAAAAAGAGGGATGGACAGAGGGAAGGAAGGAAAGAAGGATGGAGGAAAGAAGAAGAAAGAGAGGGATGCAAAAAAAGGAAGGAGGAAGAAAGAGATAGAGGAGAGAAAACAGGGAAAGAAAAGAGGGAAGGAGATAGATGGAAAGATAGATAGATAGATAGAAACAGACAACATGACACAAGACAGAAGACAAACAACCAAAAAACAGACAGATGGATGGAGATGGATAGCTTTGTGATAACAGAAGATAAGAAAAAAAACAGAAAATAAAAGAAAAAAGAGAAGAGAAGATAGTGCACAGAAAAGGAGATAGACACAAACAGAAATAGATAGATAGATATAGAGATGGGATAAGATAATATATATATATATAAAAGATATAGAGAGAGAGAAGAGACAGAGAGATGGAGAGAGATAGAGAGAGAGAGAGAGAGAGAGAGAGAGAGAGAGAGAGAGAGAGAGAGAGAGAGAGAGAGAGAGAGAGAGAGAGAGAGAGAGAGAGAGAGAGAGAGACAGAGAGAGAGAGAGAGAGAGAGAGAGAGAGATATAGATAGAGAGAGAGAGAGAGAGAGAGAGAGAGAGAGAGAGAGAGAGAGAGAGAGAGAGAGAGAGAGAGAGAGAGAGAGAGAGAGAGAGAGAGAGAGAGAGAGAGAGAGAGAGAGAGAGAGAGAGAGAGAGAGAGAGAGAGAGAGAGAGAGAGAGAGAGAGAGAGAGAGAGAGAGAGAGAGAGAGAGAGAGAGAGAGATAACATGACATAAAACAAAAGATACACAAAACAAGAGATAGAAAAATTGATAGAAAGATAGAGAAAGAGAAAACGGGAGATAAAATAGAAGATAGACATAACAGAAGATAGACATAGACAGGTAAATAGACAGAGACATTAACGTATAGATAGACTAAGAGAACTAATAAATAGATACAAAGATAGATAAAGAGGGAAAGATATAACAAGGAAAAAGCAAAGACAGACATACCAAAAGACAGAGAGACAGACATATAGACAGACAGACAGACAGAGGTAAGTGAGGGAGAGTTATTGGACAGGCAGTTGGAGGTAATATTGGACATTCATGGGAGGAACAGACCTCTAGTGTGGAGGCTGTGATGTCCGGTCCGTCCGTCTGTCTGTCTGTCTATCTGTCTGTCTGTCCGTCTGTCTCAAGCCCCATTATACTAAATCATGACACAACAGCTAACATTCTTAATTGCCTCCGGGGATCATCTCTCTCTCTCTCTCTCTCTCTCTCTCTCTCGTGCTATAAATCATTAGAAAATTTGACGAGCTGTGTGTGAGCGTATCTCTCTCTCTCTCTCTCTCTCTCTCTCGAGGGTGATAAAAGAGAACGTGATGATATGTTTGTTCGTACCTCAAGCTCCTCTGTCTCTCTCTGTCTCTCTCTGTCTCTCTCTCTCTCTCTCTCTCACACGTTCCTACAATAGAATATAAATATCTGAGTGTGTACTCTCTCTCTCTCTCTCTCTCTCTCTCTCTCTCAGGATATCCATTTGAAGGCTGTTTGTGGCCATTTAAAAATCAAACGACGGAGTTCATTTACAGATTCTATTATACAACACTTAAGGTACTGTGTGTGTGTGTGTGTGTGTGTGTGTGTGTGTGTGTGTGTGTGTGTGTGTGTGTGTGTGTGTGTGTGTGTGTGTGTCTCTCTCTCTCTCTCTCTCTATCTATCTATCTATCTATCTATCTATCTATCTATATCAGTACAGTAACATATTTTTTTCCGTATGCGAAAGTCTACGGTATTCACGCCTAATATTTCACTTACTCATCCCCTGCTCTCCCATTATCATCCCCTCTCTCTCTCTCTGATGTATTATTTTTTATTTATTTTTTATTTTTTATGACTTATTTACTACATATTTTTCCTTTTACAACTTTATTAATCCTCTCTACAGTGTTATTAAACGTGACTTGATGGACTTGCCGCCTTTTTCCACTTTGTTTTTCCCCTTTTCCTAATTTTGAAGGTGTCATTTTCAGCCTTTCTCTCTCTAAAAATAATAACATGTTTTTTTCTCTCTCTCTTTTGGTTCTCCCTTCTCATGTTCTGCCTCTCTCCCTTCTTTCCCTAACCATTTTCCCCGTTTCCATATGCTAAGCCCTCTCCCATAGTATTTCCTCTTCTCTCGTTCTTGTTCTACATGTTTTTTTTTTTTTTCCTCTCCCTTTTTTTTTCCTTCTCTATCCCTTCTTTCCCTTCTTCTTTTCCTGATTTTCCCAATTCCTCTCCTGTTTCCTATTCCCTTCCTTCTTCATAGTATTTCCTCTTTCTCTCTACCCGTTCTACCTCCTCATGTTTTTTTCTCTCCCCCTTTTCGTTTTTCCTTCTCATGTTCTGCCTCTATCCCTTCTTTCCCTGACCATTTTCCCAATTTCAATATGCTTTCCCCTCTCCTGTTCCCTATTCCCTTCCTTCTTCATAGTATTTCCTCTTTCTCTCTATCCGTTCTACCTCCTCATGTTTTTTTCTCTCTCCCTCTTCGTTTCTTCTTCTCATGTTCTGCCTCTCCCTTCTTTCCCTGACCATTTTCCCAATTTCAATATGCTTTCCCCTCTCCTGTTCCCTATTCCCTTTCTTCTTCATAGTATTTCCTCTTTCTCTCTACCCGTTCTACCTCCTCATGTTTTTTTCTCTCTCCCTTTTCGTTTTTCCTTCTCATGTTCTGCCTCTATCCCTTCTTTCCCTACCCATTTTCCCCGTGTCCATATGCTTAGGTCTTTCCTGTTCCCTATTCCCTTCCTTCTTCATAGTATTTCCTCTTTCCGTTCTGCCTCTCTCCCTTTCCCTCATCCTCGGTTCTTTCCTTTCCCTCTTTCCCCTTAATATATTTTCTCGCCTCTCTCACATTTCTTCCCTCTTCTCTCCCTTTCTTCCCCTCTCCTGTTTCCTTTCTTTTTCTCCTAAAATTTACACCGTGTATTTTCCTTTAGTTTGGCAAGGGCGTGAGAAAAAAAGTGATGGTAAACAAAATTGATATGAAAAGGAAAATAAATGGTACGGAGTTTTCCTTGGTGATGATGATACTGATACTGATAACTACTACTACTACTACTACTACCACTACTACTACTACTACTACTACCACAACCACCATCACCACTTTTCATAACAGTGCGTAACATGAATTCATAACGTCGTGTGGTCTCGCCTCTTACGAACAGAATGAGAGATCACAAAAAAGAGTTAATAATACAAAGAGACAAGTAAATAAAAAAAACGTGAATACAGGAACGGGTGAATAATTAAACACAGGTGAACAGAGAGACAGGTAGGTGGATAGACAGATAGATACAAAGCAAGAGTGAGCGAGAGAGAGAGGGAGAGAGAGAGCACTGGTGAAGGGGAAACTATTTTGTTGCACTCTTAATAAAACTGTATTGGCCACGGCTGACTGGCGGACCGGGGAGCGCGCAAAACAGTATGAAAAGTGTATCAAGGCCCGGCGGAAGGGAGGAAAGGAAGGGAAAATATGAGAAAATAAAAGCTATCTGGATGCGGGGAAAAGGGACGGAAAGTATTAGTAAAAATGTTATTGTACGAAGCTAATAAAGAGGTCAAGGGAAAGAATGTGAAGGAAAGAAATAAGAAAGTGATATTTATAAGTGGGAAAGAAATAGAGGGAAATAAAAGCTCTTTGGATGCGGGGAAAAGGGAGAGAAAGTAATAGTTGTTAAAAATGTTATTGTGCTAAGCTAATAGAGGACAAAGGGAAAGGATATGAAAGAAAGAGATAAGAAGTAGAAGTAGTAATAATACGACAAAATAAAGGCTATCTAGAAGCGGGGAAGAAGGAAAGAATGTAACAGCAGTAAAAAATGTTATTATGTGAAGTTTATAAAGAGGTCAAGGGAAAGAATGTGAAAGAAAGAGATAAGAAAGAGATATTTAGAAGTGGGAAAGAAATAGAGGGAAATAAAAGCTGTTTGGATGCGGGGAAAAGGGAGAGAAAGTAATAGTTTAGAAAATGTTATTATGCGAAGCTAATACAGAGGGGAAGGGAAAGAATGTAGATGAAAGTAGATATTTAGAAGCGGAAGGGAGTAAAGGAAGGAAAAACACGAGAAAATGAAATCTATCAGGATGCGAGGAAAGGGAGGGAAAGTAAGCGGAGTAAATATATAATTGTACGAAGCTAATAAAGAAGTCAAGGGGAAAAATATTAAAGAAAAAGATGTTGAGGCACGAGAAAAGAGCAAAAGTAGTAAAAATATGAAAGAATATAGATGAAAAGATAAATATAGACACAATAAAAAAGAAAATTGCATAAATATCAGCCTAAAAAAAGATAGTAAAAAAGAACAGGAAAAATAATATAGAGGAAAACAGGTATATAGAGAAGGAAAAAAAGAAACAAAAACAGTAAAAATGTCAGTTCAAAAAAATGTAGACAGTAAAAAAAGAAATCGTATAAATATCAGCGCACAAAGTCAATAAAAAAGAACGGGAAAAATAATATAGAAGAAAACAAATACATAGACAAGGGAAAAGACACAACAGAGCAAACATATCATTGAAAATAGTTAATAAAAAGATAACGAAAAATAATATTGAAGAAAAAAAGGTATATAAACGTTTGAAGAGAGAGAGAGAGAGAGAGAGAGAGAGAGAGAGAGAGAGAGAGAGAGAGAGAGAGAGAGAGAGAGAGAGAGAGAGAGAGAGAGAGAGAGAGAGAGAGAGAGAGAGAGAGAGAGAGAGAGAGAGAGAGAGAGAGAGAGAGAGAGAGAGAGAGAGAGAGAGAGAGAGAGAGAGTTAACCTTTGCTACCATATATAGAAAGAGAGAGAGTAAGCGTTTAAATGACAAGAATATGAGTTTACAAAGTTTATTAAAAGAGCAAAGGATCGGAAAGTATTGGGAAGGGAATCACGAACCAACGAAGGGAAGGAAAGTATAAGAGAGAGAGAGAATGAAGTGCCGTGAAGTGTATTTGTGCGTGAGAGAGAAAAGTAGTTGAAGTATTTGAATGTAAAAAGTTTATAATCAATAGAAGAAAGAGTAAGGGAAGAAGAGTTTGAAGGTGTATGAAATAAATAAAATAAAAATAAACAAATAAATGAGAAGTAAGTAATTGAAGTATTTGAGCGTAAGAAGTTTATACTCAATAGAAGAGAGTAAGTAAAGAAGAGTTTGGAAGTGCATGAAATAAAAAAATATAAATAAAAGCAAATAAAATAATAGAAAGTAATAGAAAGTTCATAGGAAAAGTACTATCATCAGACCACTACCACCATAAACTACTACTACTACTACTACTACTACTACTAGTACAGAGGAGATAACTGAGAAATAACATGATAGGAAATAAGGATACGAATGACAAATAATGCAGAAGAAAGTGAAAAATAAGAAAAATGAAAAATATGAGAGAGAGAGAGAGAGAGAGAGAGAGAGAGAGAGAGAGAGAGAGAGAGAGAGAGAGAGAGAGAGAGAGAGAGAGAGAGAGAGAGAGAGAGAGAGAGAGAGAGAGAGAGAGAGAGAGAGAGAGAGAGAGAGAGAGAGAGAGAGAGAGATACCCCTACAGTTTTTGGTAAGACTACGTTGAAAAATAAATCACTTGGACAATGGGACAGATAACATGCTTTTATGGACTCTCTCTCTCTCTCTCTCTCTCTCTCTCTTATTTTACTTATGAAAATCTCTTTCATCAACTAGAATTTGAGTTAATAATAAAGTTACTCTTCTCTCTCTCTCTCTCTCTCTCTCTCCTTTTTTTTCCCTTTCTTTTCTTCCACTTCCTCTTTACATTACTATGGCTTCTTTTTTTTCTTTTTTTTCCTTTCCCTTTTTCTTCCCAATTCTTACCTTTCTTCTCGTGATTTCCCTTCATTCCCTTTCTTCTCTTTCTTTTCCTCTCCTTTCCTCGACTTCCTCCTTACGTTAATCTTCAGTTTCTCCTTCCCGTTCTTTTACCTTCTTTCTATTCACCTCTTCTTCGACTTCTTCCTCTTTACACTAGTTCGGGTTCTTTCTTTCCCCTTCTTTCTCTTTCTTTCCTACTTCACCACACTCTCCTCGCTCCCCGATGACGAGCTCTCTGGTTCAGTGGCCTCGCAGCCCCATTCCTTCTCTTTCTTTCCTTTCTTTTCCTTTCCTTGTCTTCTAGTTTGTTACTTCGACTTCTCCCTTCCTTCTCTTTCTTCCCTTTATTTTCCTTTCCTTGTCTTCCAGTTTGTTATATCGACTTCTCCCTTTCTTCTCTTTCTTTCCTTTCTTTTCCTTTCCTTGTCTTCCACTTTGTTACTTCAACTTCTCCCTTCCTTCTCTTTCTTTTCCTTTCCTTGTCTTCCAGTTTGTTACATCGACTTCTCCCTTCCTTCTCTTTCTTTCCCTCTTTGCCACACTCTCCTCGCTCCCCCGTTGACGTGCTCTCCGGTTCAGTGGCCTCACAGCCCCATTTCGTGTCGCTGTTCCGCCGCTGCAGCTCGGAACAGAAGAACATTGTCCCCGCTCCCCGCCATGCCTCGGGTCACTACTACGTGTAACCCGGAATCAATAGAGCCTTCATTAAATGCGAAAGTCATTACAGTAAACTTGAGAGAGAGAGGGAGAGAGCGAGAAGGAGAGCGAGAGGGAGAGTGGGTGGCTGTGTAGAAGAGACTGGAGGATGAGGGGGAGGGGTAGAAGAGACTGGAGGATGAGGGGGAGGGGTAGAAGAGACTGGAGGATGAGGGGGAGGAGTCGGAGGAAGGAAAGGAAGACGAAAACGAGGAGGAAGAGAAGAAAGAAACAGAAGAAAAAGAAAAAGAGAACAAGCAGTATCAGAAGTAGTAGTAAGAGTAGTAGGAGGAGGAAGAGTAGGAGGAAGAGGAAGAGGAGGAGGAGGAGTAGGGAGAGGGGTAGGGACTGGCTGAAGAAGAGGAGGAGGAGGAGAACGAAAAAGAAAAACAAAACAAAACTAGGAAGAAGAGGAGAAAGAAGAACCAGAAGAAGAAAAGAGGAGGAGAAAGGACAGTATTAGAGTATTAGTAAGCGTAGGAGGAAGAGGAGGAGGAGGGGGAGAAGCAGGAAGATGAGGAGGAGAAGAGGGAGAGGTGAGATTCCACGAGTTTCCCCTTTCACGGTTGCTTTCTTTGTCCGTTCCCATTTTCTTTATCGACTTTCATCGTGTTGCTTTAAACCTCCATTTTCTAGATTAGACTCGGTTTCCTCCTTCCTTTCACCATATCCTTTCTTTGTTTTCTTTGTCTCTTTCTTGCTTGCAAATGAGAACAAGGAGGCGAAAAGAAGGAGGAGAGGGGAGACTAATATAATGTGATCAGGTTGGTAATTCGGTCTCCCCGTTTTCTATGCATGTGAAAATTTCGTATCAGGGACTATTTTATTATTTCGTCTCACGGTAAAATGGAGGAGGAGGAAGAGAAGGAAGAAACATAATAAGAAGAAGAAAATAAAGGAGGAGAATGAACAGTATTAAAAGTAGTAATGTATTTGAATTGGTTGGTTCCGTTCTCCGTTTTCTTCGCTAATGAAAAAATTCGCATCAGTGACTATTTTAACATCTCGTCTTTCTGGGTTTCTGATGAGGGCAACGAACTAAAAGGAAGAAGAAGGAAGACTGATGTAATATAATGGGTGTAGGTTGGTTGGTCCGGTTCTTCGTTTTCTTCGCTAATGAAAAATTGGCATTAGTGACTATTTTAACATCTTGTCTTCCTGATTTTCTGATGAGGGCAACGAGGTAAAAAGAAGATGGAAGACTGATGTAATGTAATGTATTTGGGTTGGTTGGTCCGGTTCCCCATTTTCTAAGCTACTGAAAAATTTGTTTCAGTAACAGTTTTATACAGTAAAACCCTTACTACTCGGCACTGTGTAACTCGGAATTTGATACAACTCGGCAATGCAACGAAATATTAATTAAAAAAATAAATTTCTAATTCAAACAAAAAAACGATAAATAAAGAAAAAAAATCATGCCTTTCGGCATATTGCCGAGTTTTAACCACATCCTGTTGTCTACACTCGGCATGCCTCACCCACATTTTCTTAGAAAGTGTATCCACACTTGGGCCACCTGATCTCAGTCTCCAACACTCTGATTTATCTCGGTATGCTGCCGAGTTATCTCCATACCTCGTGGTTTACACTCGTTAAGGCTTGCCCGCGCTATTCCTGTATTAAAAACATCTACCCTCACTCTCCCTGCTCGTTCCTCAAACACCCACGTGTTTTCTGCTTGGACCACAAGACTACAGCAGCCCCTTCATTTCTATGTGTTAATTTAAGCTTTTACTGCTGCTGTGAAGTGCAGTGTTTTCAAAATTTTGACTATATGCAATAGGGGGGGAGGGGAATGAGGGATTTGTATAACTCGGAATGCTGAATAACTCGGCAAAGGTGTGAGCCCCTATCATGTCGAGTTATAAAGGTTTTACTGTGATTTGATCTCATCTGATCTTACTTTGGAATGAAGACAACGAGATGAAATCAAGAAGGGGGAGACCATTGTAATATGTGTGGGTTAGTGGGTTCGGTTCCTCGTTTTCTATGCTTCTGAAAAATTCGTAACAGCGATCATTTTATCATCTCGTCTTTCGCCGCCTTTCCGCTACGTCAAACTTTTCGACTAATTCAATTTTCTACCTGATTGCTTGTTCCGCATCCATTTGCATTTTTATCTCGTGAATCATTTTTGGTTTTCAGTTGCTACGGTATAGAGAAGTGAAAATATGTTATGAGGTTATATTTTATTATTATTATTATCATTATTATTGTTATTACTATTATTATTATTATTATTATTATTATTATTATTATTATTATTATTATTATTATTATTATTATTATTATTATTATTATTATTATTATCTGTTCTCTTCATCTTCTTTCTTTCCTTTCCCTCTTCTTCCACTTTAAGAAGAAGGATGAGGAAGGAAACGAAAGGAAGAGAGAAGGAGTAAGAAAATGAAGAAAGGGAGGGAAACGAAAGGAAGAGAGAAGGAGTAAGAAGATAGAGAAAGGGAAGAGGGATAAGAAAGGAATAAACGTGGATTAAAACAAGGGGGAAGAAGGGAGAGAAAAAGATGAAGGGAAGTGAAAAGAAGACAAGAAACGTGAGGTGGGAGGAGGAGAAGCAAAAGAAAGAAAGAATGAGTAAGAAGATAAGGAAAGGTGAGAGGGATGAGGAAGGAATAAAAGAAAGAGAGGGAAGGGAGAGAAAAAGAAAAGAAGAAGGGAAACGGACGGCTGTACAATAATAAGGAAAAAAGGATGAAAAGAAAAGAAAGAGAAATCGGAAAACAGATACTGATGACCCCAAATCCATTCAGTCGTTTGTTCATAAAGGGAGTGAACGAGTTAGGTATAACCAAAAACAAACAAACGAACAAACAAAAAAACAGCAAAAGTGGGACATTAAACCAACAAGCCAGGTGAAAACGAAGCACTAAAAACAATGTGAATAAACGACAAACTCATTAACCGTTGAACGAGGCGAATGGGTGAAACATGGAACAGAAAGGAGAGTGGGGAATAGGTTGGAAAAGAGAGAAAGAGAGAGGGGTGGAGAGAAAGGGAGAGAAAAAAGGGAGAGACAGCTAGAGGGAAAGATGCAAAGAGAGAGGAGATAAAGGGAATAGAGACAGGAAGGGAAAGAAGTAGGAAAAGAGAAAGGGGATGAAGAGATGGTGATTGGAAAGAAAAGAGGTAGAGGGACAGAAGAGGAAGGGAGACAGGAAGAAGAGGGAAAACAAGGGGAAGGGAGTGAGGAGTAGAAGATGACTGAGAAGAAAAGAAAAGTGAAAGAGAAGGGAAAGGAGTGAGAGAAGAGAAGATGGTGGGAAATAAAAAGGGAACGGGGTGGGTAAAAAATAAAAGGGAAAGAGGAGGGGGAAGACAGAGGGTGGGGAAGAGAAGGGAAAGGGGTGAGGAAGGGGAATGGGTAGGGTGCGGAGAAGAGAGGATGTGGAGGAGAAGGGAAAGTAGGGGGGCGGGGGATGGAAAGAGGAAGGGAAGGGTGGGTGGGGAAGAGTCAAAAGCGGGAAGAGACAATTTTTCATGACCAACACGAACTAATGGGACAATTTAGAATTACTGTGACAGATGAAGGCAGATTTACAGTGGCAATAACTAGACTAACCCCCCCTCTTCCCCCCTTCTCTCTCTCTCGAACGGTATCAATTAGTATTTTCAAAGGATCGAAGCGAAGACCCGTAATCAGTTTTTTTATTATTATTGAAATCCGTGCGATGAATTATAAGAAGAGGCTTGTAATTGGCTAGTAAATGAGAGAGAGAGAGAGAGAGAGAGAGAGAGAGAGAGAGAGAGAGAGAGAGAGAGAGAGAGAGAGAGAGAGAGAGAGAGAGAGAGAGAGAGAGAGAGAGAGAGAGAGAGAGAGAGAGAGAGAGAGAGAGAGAGAGAGAGAGAGAGAGAGAGAGAGAGAGAGAGAGAGAGAGAGAGAGAGAGAGAGAGACACACACACACACACACACACACACACACATAATTTATAAGCAGAGAACGACGAGGAAATGAATAATAAAACAAATGTAAATAAATGACAAAAAAAAAAGTGAAACAAAATTTTAAATGGCCCATTCTGACATTTTTCATGCGCCTTGATTTACTAATGACAAAAAAATGTAAAAAATACATAAAAAAGAGCGAGTCAAATAGATTAATGGGAAAATAAATTAAAAGAAACGAAGCAAAATCATTAAAAGGGAAAAATAAACAAACAAACGGGCTTTATTACTTTGTGTCTGTCTGTTTGTCTCTCTCTCTCTCTCTCGCATTCAAACCGAACACTATAACATTCAGATGAACCTAAGTGGAGGAGGAGGAGGAGGAGGAGGCTCTTCCCCTACTCTGTAATGTGCCTTTATTAGCGCAGCTGAGAGCAGGGAGAAGGAGGGAGGGGAAGGGAGGAGGGGAGGAGGAGGAAGAGGGAAGGAAGCAGCTGGGAGGAGGAGGAAGACGAACGAGGGTGTAAGATGGACGGTGCAAGGAAGGAAGGAAGGAAGGAAGAAAATAAGGAAGGAGAGAGGGAAGCAGGAATAGATGAGAGAAAGAGAGCGGAAGAAGGCAAGAGGAAGAGTGAGAGGAGGAGGAAGAGGGTGTGGAAGAAGGAAGAGGAAGGGAGGTTAAGAATATGAAAAGAATGCAAGGAGAAAGGAGAAGGTGAGGGAGGAAAATGAGAAGGAAATTAGGGAGGAGAGAGAGAGAGAGAGAGAGAGAGAGAGAGAGAGAGAGAGAGAGAGAGAGAGAGAGAGAGAGAGAGAGAGAGAGAGAGAGAGAGAGAGAGAGAGAGAGAGAGAGAGAGAGAGAGAGAGAGAGAGAGAGAGAGAGAGAGAGAGAGAGAGAGAGAGAGAGAGAGAGAGAGAGAGAGAGAGACAGAGAGAGAGAGAGAGAGAGAGAGAGAGAGAGAGAGAGAGAGAGAGAGAGAGAGAGAGAGAGAGAGAGAGAGAGAGAGAGAGAGAGAAGAAATAGCGAAGGAAAATATATATATAGAGAGAGAAAAGGAAGACGTCGATTAGTTGGGAAGATATATTGGCACGCAGAAAGGATTAAAAGGACAGAAAAGGGTGGAAAAGAAAGGGATCAAGGAAAAATGGAAGGGAGGGCGGGAGGGTGAGGTTATGATGGGGGGGGGGGGGAGGGGTAGGCAAAGGGAGGGTGGTAAAAAGGGCATGCAAAACGGGGGGAGCGTATATGCCTAACAGATAGTTCCCCGCCTAAGAGAGTCCGCGTGGCACTGGGAGGCTGTGACGGGATGCAAATTCACTGAGCCTCGTACACGTGGAGGTAGTATATCGCCCTGATTGCGCATAACGGCCATGGCGCCCCACTTACGAACGGAGGATGGAGGCACCTGTGGAACGTAAACTCTAGACTGAACGCCCTGCACCTGTCTGTAGAACGTGAGGTGTAGTGGATTGCCGGAACGTAAAGATAACTCTCATTGTGTAGAACGTAGAGTGAAGAGGATTTCAAGAACGTAAAGGAAATGATAATTCTGTTGGAGGTGAAATAATGCAACACAGATTTTCAGGAAGAGCAGTTAAGGAAAGTCTCCACCATTAGAAGGCACCCCCCCCCCCCATAAAAAAAAAGCGATTTCCAGAACGTAAAGGTCATAAAACTCTCATTTTGTTGATCGTGAAGTGATGCATATGTAGATTTTTCGCGAAGATAAACCAAAAACTCCACCTTTTTAGAACGTAAGATAAGAAAAGGGATTTCTGCGCCGTGAAACTTTGAAAACTCTCATTTTGAAGAAAGGGAAATGATGCAATGTAGATTTTTCAGAAGACGAGCTAAAGAAAATTCCCCACTACCAGAACGTTGAATAAAAAAATGACTCAGAACGTAAAAACAAAACAAAAAAACCCTCTCATGTTGCTGAATGTGAAATGCTGCTAAGTAGAAATTGAAGAGGAATAGCAAAGAAAACTCAAACCTCTTCGAACATGAAATAAAAAAGGGAGTTTCCAGATAAAAAAAAAAACCGAATAAAGGAGGCTTGGAACGGAGCTTCATCAGGACTCGGCAAGCAGGTCAAGGGTCACTCGCCTTAAATTGACCCTTGAACAAACAAACAAACAAGCAAATATATACAAAACCAATCGCAGTACAATAATCAATGTATCCCGTTACACAACACAAACCTATCATCATCACCATCAATCATCATCAGCAACAACATCGCAACACCTCTAACGTTTCCTCCACTGCTTTTTTTTCTTCCTCCTAAAGGCTCGCAATTTCCTGGCCATTTCCTCTTTTCACCTTCCCCAAAATCCGTATCAGCTCTTCTTATCTCTTGCGCTGGGCTGATAGGAGTTCTTTCATCTCTCGTTATCGCCATCGCCAGGGAAGTAGGAAAGTGCGAATCTCTTCCTCCTTCTCCTCCTCCTCCTCTTCTTCTTCTTCTTCCTCTTCGTCTTCTTCTCCTCCTGTTTCTTTTCTTTTCCTCTTCTTTTCCATACTTTCTCCTTGGTTGTTTTCCTTCTTGTTTTCTTTTTCATCTCAGTTTTAGATTAAAAGGGTCGTTCTTCTTCTTCTTCTTCATTTTCTTCTTCTTCTTCTTCTTCTTCTTCTTCTTCTTCTTCTTCTTCTTCTTCTTCTTCTTCTTCTTCTTCTTTTTCTTCATTTTCTTCTTCACTTTCTTTTCTTTTTCCTTTTCTTCTTTTTTTCTTTTTCTTCTTTTCTTCTTCTTCCTCTTCGCTTTCCTATTTTCCATCCATCAGACTCTTTATCAATTTCCTTTATCAACACACATACACACACACACACACACACACACACACACACACACACACACACACACACACACACACACACACACACACACACACACACACATTATCTTCTTCTGTTTTCTCCTCGTTCATTTCATCTCTTCTTTGTCTTCACTCCATCTGCCTGTTTGACTTGACCCTCTTGCGCAATTTCTTTCTTCCTCGTCCTCTTGTTTTATTCCTCTCACTCCTCTTCCTCTTCCTCCTCCTCTCTTTACACACTGTCTCTTCCTTGTCACGACCCAGCCATTATCTCTTTCTTTATCTCTTTCTGTTATTGATGGTGATTTCTTTCGTCTCTCTTATTCCACTCCTCCTCCCCCTACTATTACTACTACTACTGATACTACTTCTACTACTACTACTTCTACTGCTACAAACCCATTTCCTTGACGCATAAGAAGAATCACAACGAGTAGACATGATTTTGCCATTATGAGTTTTACGATGGAGTGTAAAAGCATTCCAGAGACCCCCCAAAACCGTAAGTTATGAATAGTGTCGTCTATCTGTCTGTCTCTCTGTCTGTTCTGGAATCTTGCTGTCTCTTTCTGCCTGGTTATTAGAGTTGCCTTCCATAGAGTCTAACTGTTTATCTGTCTGTTTGATGAGGTACCTGTGATTTTTTTTAAGATAAGAGAGATAGAGAAAGAGTAGGATGGTAAGGAAGAGAGAGAGAGAGAGAGAGAGAGAGAGAGAGAGAGAGAGAGAGAGAGAGAGAGAGAGAGAGAGAGAGAGAGAGAGAGAGAGAGAGAGAGAGAGAGAGAGAGAGAGAGAGAGAGAGAGAGAGAGAGAGAGAGAGAGAGAGAGAGAGAGAGAGAGAGAGAGAGAGAGAGAGAGAGAGAGAGAGAGAGAGAGAGAGAGAGAGAGAGAGAGAGAGATAGTAAGACGGTAAGGAAGACACAGAGAGTAAGACGGCAAGAGACAGAGACAGAGACAGACAAATGGTACACACACAAAAAAAAAAATGTTTGAAGGGGTTTGATGAGGTACCAGCGATGTTTTTACGGTAAGGGAGAGAGAAAGAGTTAGACAAAAGGTATATATAGAAGGTGTTTGTGAAGAGCCATGTCCCACAAAAGCGATATTTATACGGTAAGAGAAACAGATAGAATGCTAGAAAATAAGGCGTATATATAAAAAGATGCTTGAAAACTGTCATTCCCGTAAAGTTAGACATCAAAAGCGTGGTAAGAGTGGACTTAGAGAAAAGGTAGTTATAAAAAAAAGTGATTAAAACGCCATTTCCAACAAAGTAAAGAATTATAAGTATATGAATAATGATCAGCAGAAAGTTAGGCATCAAAAGCGTTGTAAAAATGGGCTTAGAGTAAAGGTAAATATAAAAAGTGTGCTTAACAACGCCATTCCCCACAAAGAAAAGCATTAGAAGTGTGAAAATAATGTCCACCATAAACTTAAAAATATCGAAAGGGTTGTAAGAATGAGCCTAGACTAAAGATAAATATAAAAAGTGTGGTTAAAAATGCTATTCCCCACAAAGAAAAGCATTAGAAGTGTGAAAATAATGTCCACCATAAACTTAAAAATATCGAAAGGGTTGTAAGAATGAGCTTAGACAAAAGATAAATATTAAAACTTGCTTCAAAACGCCATTTCCCACAAAGTAAAGCATTAGAAGTGTATAAATAATGAATGACCACCACAAATTTAGGCATTAACACTCACCAAGTCCTCCTCCTCCTCCTCCTTTTCTTACTCTTCATCTTCTTCCTCTTCTATATCCTCCTCCTCTTCTTCCTTTTCTTCCTCCTCTTCTTCCTCTGTAAGCACGAT
Source organism: Eriocheir sinensis (assembly GCF_024679095.1). Classification (NCBI taxonomy): domain Eukaryota; kingdom Metazoa; phylum Arthropoda; class Malacostraca; order Decapoda; family Varunidae; genus Eriocheir; species Eriocheir sinensis. The sequence continues at coordinate 8,417,225 of NC_066567.1, forward strand.
AAGAATATTGGTCAGCTGTAAATAATGGAGACTTCTGATATAAAAAAATAATTTCTTTTCAAGGTTAAAAAGCGTTGTAGTAATGAACT
>NC_066567.1:8428116-8485616 GCF_024679095.1 Eriocheir sinensis
TGGTAATGCAAGGTGATAGGGAAGCGATTGGCAATGGGACAGGTGGATGTTGTGGGTTGGTTATAATGGACCAGGAGAAGACAGAAGGACTGGTGGCATACAGAAGGATTTGGCTGATAGACAGGTGGAGTAGGGGATCAGGATTGGTAAGATTATGGCTGGACTGAACAGGATAGGGGATTGGATGACTGGTAATGGACCGGTGACAGGTGGCAATGACCGGTGACAAAGCGATTGGCGAATGGGAACTGGTGGATAGCGGGAAGGATTAGGTAAGAGGACCGGTGGATAGGGAAGGCTTGGTAATGGACCGGTAAGGATATGGAAGGTATGCTGGTAATGGGACCGGTGGATAGGGTGAAGCTACTGGTAATGGGACTGTTGATAGGGGAAGGTTGGTACGGGACTGGTGATAGGGGAAGGATTGGCAATGTGGACCGGTGGATAGGGAAGGATTGCAATGGGACTGGTGGATAGGAAGAGCTGGTATGGACTGGTGTGATAGTGGAAGATTGGCAATGGGACTGGTGGATAGGGAAGGTTGGTACTAAACATGTGGATAGGGAAGGATTGCATGGACCAGGATAGGAAGGGAGAAATGAATTGGTGGATAGGAAGATTGCAATGGACCGGTGGATAGGGGAAGGATTGGTAATGGGACTGGTGGATAGGGTGAAGGTTGGTAATGGGACCGTGGATAGGGAAGGATTGGTAATGGGACTGGTGGATAGAAGAAGATTGGTGAAGGACCAGGGGGTTGGGATTGGTAAAGGGACTGGTGGGATAGGAAGAATTGCAATGGGACTGGTGGGATAGGGGAAGGTTGGTAATGGGACTGGTGGATAGAGGAAGAGTTGGTAATGACTGGTGGATAGCGGAAGGGTTGGTAATGGGACTGGTGGATAGGGAAGGCTGGTAATGGGACTGGTGGATAGGGGAAGGATTGGTAATGGACCGGTGGATAGGAGAAGGATTGGTAATGGGACCTCCGGTGGATAGGGCAAGAGGCTGGTACGTGGACTGGTGGATAGGGAAGGATTGGTAATGGACCGGTGGATAGCGGGCTGGGAAGGGTTGGCAATGGGACTGGTGGATAGGGGAAGGTTGGTACGTGACTCGGTGGATAGAGGAAGGATTGGTAATGGACCGGTGGATAGGGTAGGCTGGTACGGGACTGGGTGATGGGGAAGGATGGTAATGGGACTGGTGGATAGGCAAGGCTTGTAAGGACTGGTGGATAGGGGAAGAATTGGTAATGGGACTGGTGGATAGGGGAAGGATTGGCAATGGGACTGGTGGACAGAGCGATTGGCAATGGATAGGCGGCGAAGAGTTGGTGAATGGACCAGGATAGCGTGACAGGGCGCTGGTAATGGGACTGGGTGGATAGGGTGAAGGCTGGCAATGGGACTGGGTGGATAGGGAAGGGTTTTGTAATGGACTGGTGGATAGGGGAAGGATTGGCAATGGGGACTGGTGGATAGTGTAAGGGTTGGTAATGGGACTGGTGGATAGGGAAGGGATTGGTGCATGGGACTGGTGGATAAAGTGGGAAGGATTGGTAATGGGACTGGTGGATAGGGAAGGATTGGTAATGGGATCAGGATAGAGGAAGGCTGGTATGGACTGGTGATAGGGAAGGACTGGTACGTAACTGGTGATAGGGGAAGCGATTGTGGGGTATGGGACTGGGTGATAGGGGACAGGGTTGGTAATTTCGACTGGTGGATAGGGGAAGTGTTGGAAATGGGACTGGTGGATAGGGAAGGATTGGTAATGGGACTGGTGGATAGGGAAAAGGCTTGGGGGTACTGGGATCTGGTGAAAGGGAAGAGGATTGGTACGTGACTGGTGGATAGGGAAGGCTGGGAAATGGGGACTGGTGGATAGGGAAGGATTGGTACGGGGACTGGTGGACAGGGGCAGGGTTGGTAATGGGACTGGTGGATAGGGAAGGATTTGTAATGGGACTGGTGGATAGCGAGAAGGATTGGTAATGGACTGGGTGGATAAGGGAAGGCTGGCTGGTAATGGGACTGGTGGATAGGGAAGGATTGGTACGGGACTGGTGGATAGGGAAGGATTGGAAATGGGACATGGTGTATAGGGAAGGATTGGAGACAGGGACTGGTGGATAGGGGAAGGATTGGTAATGGGACAGGTGGATAGGAAGGATTGGTAATGGGACTGGTGGATAGGGAAGGGTTGGTATTGGGACTGGTGGATAGAAGGGTTGGTAATGGGACTGGTGGATAGGGAAGGATTGGTACATGGGACAGGTGGAGGGGGAAGCATTTTGGTAATGTGGATAGGGAAGGGCTGGTAATGATTGACAGGATAGGGAAGCGATTGGTAATGGGACCGGTGGATAGGGAAGGATTGGGTATGGACTGGTGGATAATGGGGAAGGATTGGTACGGGACTGGTGGATAGGGAAAGGATTGGTAATGGGACTGGTGTGGATTGAGTGGAAGGATTGGTACGGGACTGGTGGATAAGGGAAGGATTGGTAATGGGACTGGTGGATAGGGAAGGGCGGTAATGGGATTGGTGGATAGGGGAAGCGATTGGTAATGGACCAGGTGGATAAAGGGCGAAGGATTTGGTGAAATGGGAATGGTGGATAGGGGAAGGGTTGGTAATGGGACTGGTGCATAGGGGAAGGATTGGAAATGGGACAGGTGGATAGGGGAAGGGTTGGTACGGGACTGGTGGATAGGGAAGGATTGGTATTAGGACAGGTGGATAGGGGAAGGATTGGTACGTGGGACTGGTGGATAGGGTTAGGATTGGTAATGGGACATTTGGATAGGGGAAGGGATTGGTAATGGACTGGTGGATAGGGAAGTGGTTGGTAATGGGACAGGTGGATAGGGGGAAGGATTGGTAATGGGACTGGTGGATAGGGAAGGATTGGTACGGGACTGGTGGATAGGGAAGGATTGGTAATGGGACTGGTGGATAGGGGAAGTTATCAGTGGTAATGGGACTGGGTGGATAGAGGAAGGATTGGTAATGGGACTGGTGGATAAGGGAAGGATTGGTACGGGACTGGCTGTGGATAGGGGAAGGATTGGGGAATGGGACTGGTGGATGTAGGTTGAAGATTGGTGAAGGGACTGGTGGATAGGGCAAGGATGGTTGGTAGATGGGACTGGTGGATAGGTATAAAGGAAGCAGTAATGGGGACAGGTGGATAGGGGAAGGATTGGAAACGGGACTGGTGGATAGGGGAAGGGTTGGTAATGATACAGGTGTATAGGGGAAGGATTGGTAATGGACTGGTGGATAGGGAAGGATTGGTACGGGAACTGGTGGATAGGGGAAGGATTGGTAATGTGGGACTGGTGGATAGTGGAAGGATTGGTAATGGGACTGGTGGATAGGGGAAGGCTTGGTAATGGGACAGGTGGATAGGGGAAGGATTGGTAATGGACTGGTGGATTAGGGAAGGTTGGTAATGGACCGTGGATAGGGGAAGGATTGTTAATGGGACAGGTGGATAGGGGAAGGATTGGTACTGGGATCTGGTGGATAGGGGAAGGATTAGTAATGGGGACTCGGGTGGATAAAGGATTGGTAATGGACTGGTTGATAGGGGGTGAATGGTACGCGCCTGGTGGATAGGGGAAGATTGGTACGGGACTGGTGGATAGGGGAAGCGATTGGTAATGGGACTGGTGGATAGGGGAGAGGATTGGTACGGGACTGGTGGATAGGGGAAGGGTTGGTGGTTGTACCAGGTGGATAGGGAAGGATTGGGTAGCCGGGACTGGTGGATGGGGAGTGAAGGATTGGTAATGGGACTGGTGATAGAAGGGCTATAATGGTACGACTGGTGGATAGGGAAGGTTGGTAATGGGACTGGTGGATAGAAGGAAGGCATTGCGCCGGGACTGGTGGATAGGGAAGGGGTTGGTAATGGGACAGGTGGATAGCGGAAGGATTGGTAGCCGGGGACTGGTGGATAAGGGAAGGGTTGGTAATGGGACTGGTGGATAGGGTAAGGATTGGTAACGGGACAGGTGGATAGGGAAGGATTGGTAATGGGATATGGTGGATAGGGGGAAGGATTGGTAACGGGACTGGTGCGGATAGGGAAGGATTGGTAATGGACAGGTTGATAGGGGGAAGGGTTGGTAATGGGACTGAATTGGATAGGGGAAGGATTGGTAATGGGACCGGTGGATAGGGAAGGATTGGTAATGGGACAGGTGGAGGGGGAAGGGCTGGTAATGAGGACTGGTGGATAGGGGAAGGATTGGTAATGAGACTGGTGGATAGGGGAAGGATTGGTAATATGTGGACTGGTGATAGGGGAAGGATTGCAATGGGACTGGTGGATAGGGAAGGAGTTGGTAAATGGGACTGGTGGATAGGGGAAGCGTTGGTAATGGGACTGGTGGATAAGGGAAGGGTTGGTAATGGGACTGGTGGATAGGGAAGGATTGGGTAATGGGACTGGGTGGATAAGGGAAGGGATTGGTAATGGGACTGGTGGATAGGGAAGGGATTGGTAATGGGACTGGATAGGGGAAGGATTGGTAATGGGACAGGTGGATAGGGGAAGGATTGGTACGGGACAGGTGGATAGGGGAAGGATTGGTAATGGGACTGGTGGATAGGGAAGGATTGCAATGGGACAGGTGGATAGGGGAAGGTTGGGTAAAGGGACTGGTGGATAGGGGAAGGGTTGGTAATGGGGACAGTGGATAGGGGAAGGATTGGTAATGGGATTGGTAGATAGGGGAAGGCTGGTAATGGGACAGGTGGATAGGGAAGGATTGGTAATGGACAGGTGGATAGGGGAAGGCTGGTAATGGGACTGGTGGATAGGGGAAGGATTGGTAATGGGACTGGTGGATAGGGAAGGATTGGTAATGGACTGGTGGATAGGGGAAGGATTGGTAATGGGACTGGTGTATAGGTGAAGGACTGGTAATGGGACTGGTGGAGAGGGGAAGGATTGGTAATGGGACTGGTGAATAGGTGAAGGATTGGTAATGGGACTGGTGGATAGGGAAGGATTGGTAATGGGACTGGTGGATAGGGAGAAGGATTGGTAATGGGACTGGTGGATAGCGGAAGGGCTGGTAATGGGACAGGTGGATAGGGGAAGGATTGGCAATGGGACTGGTGGATAGGGAAGGATTGGTAATGGGACTGGTGGATAGGGAAGGATTGGGTAATGGGACAGGTGGATAGGGAAGGACTGGTAATGGGACTGGTGGATAGGGGAAGGATTGGTAATGGGACTGGTGGATAGGGAAGGTTGCAATGGGACAGGTGGATAAAGATTGCATGGACTGGTGGATGTGGGGAAGGATTGGTAATGGGATTGGTGGATAGGGAAGGGTTGGCAATGGACAGGTGGATAGGGAGGATTGGTAATGGACAGGTGGATAGGGGAAGGATTGGTAATGGACATGGATAGGAAGGGTTGGTAATGGGACTGGTGGATAGGGAAGGATTGGTAATGGACTGGTGGATAGGGGAAGGGTTGGTAATGGGACTGGTGGATAGGGAAGGATTGGTAATGGGACTGGTGGACTAGGGGAAGGATTGGTAATGGGACCGGTGGATAGGGAAGGGTTGGTAATGGGACAGGTGGATAGGGAAGGATTGGTAATGGGACTGGTGGATAGGGAAGGATTGGTAATGGGACAGGTGTGGATAGGGGAAGGATTGTAATGGGACTGGTGGATAGGGAAGGATTGGTAATGGACTGGTGGATAGGGAAGGATTGGTAATGGGACTGGTGGATAGGGAAGGCTGGTAATGGGACTGGTGGATAGGGAAGGATTGGTAATGGGACTGGTGGATAGGGGAAGGTTGGAATGGGACTGGTGGATAGGGAAGGATTGGTAATGGGACTGGTGGATAGGGGAAGGATTGGCATGGGACTGGTGGATAGGTAAGGTTGGTAATGGGACCAGGATAGGGAAGGATTGGTAATGGGACTGGTGGATAGGAAGGGTTGTACGGGACCAGTGGATAGGGAAGGATTGCAATGGGACTGGTGGATAGGGGAAGGATTGGTAATGGACCGTGGATAGGGGAAGGGCTGGTAATGGGACTGGTGGATAGGGAAGGATTGGTAATGGACTGGTGGATAGGGAAGGATTGGTAATGGACTGGTGGGGAAGGATTGGTAATGGACTGGTGGATAGGGAAGGATTGGTAATGGGACAGGTGGATAGGGAAGGATTGGTAATGGACTGGTGGATAGGGGAAGGATTGGTAATGGGACTGGTGGATAGGGAAGGATTGGTAATGGACTGGTGGATAGGGGAAGGATTGGTAATGGGACTGGTGGATAGGGAAGGATTGGTAATGGGACTGGTGGATAGGGGAAGGCTGGTAATGGGACTGGTGGATAGGGAAGGATTGGTAATGGGACTGGTGGATAGGAAGGATTGGTAATGGGACTGGTGGATAGGGAAGGATTGGTAATGGGACTGGTGGATAGGGAAGGATTGGTAATGGGACTGGTGGATAGGGGAAGGATTGGTAATGGGACTGGTGGATAGGGGAAGGATTGGTAATGGGACTGGTGGATATGGGAAGGATTGGTAATGGGACTGGTGGATAGGGAAGGGATTGGTAATGGGACTGGTGGATAGGGGATTGCACATGGGACTGGTGGATAAAGGATTGGTATGGGACAGGTGGATAGGGAAGGATTGGTAATGGACTGGTGGATAGGGAAGGATTGGTAATGGGACAGGTGGATAGGGAAGCGATTGGTAATGGGACTGGTGGATAGGGAAGTGGTAATGGGACAGGTGGATAGGAAGGACTGGTAATGGGACAGGTGGATAGGGAAGGATTGGTACATGGACAGGTGGATTGGGGAAGGATTGGTAATGGGACAGGTGGATAGGGGAAGGATTGGTAATGGGACTGGTGGATAGGGGAAGGATTGGTAATGGGACAGGTGGATAGGGGAAGGATTGGTAATGGGACTGGTGGATAGGGCAAGGGTTGGTAATGGGACTGGTGGATAAGGAAGGGTTGGTAATGGGACTGGTGGATAGGGAAGGATTGGTACGGGACTGGTGGATAGGGAAGGGTTGGTAATGGGACTGGTGGATAGGGAAGGATTGGTAATGGGACTGGTGGATAGGGAAGGTTGGTAATGGGACAGGTGGATAGGGAAGGATTGGTAATGGGACAGGTGGATAGGGAAGGATTGGTAATGGGACTGGTGGATAGGGAAGGATTGGTAATGGGACAGGTGGATAGGGAAGGGTTGGTAATGGGACTGGTGGATAGGGAAGGATTGGTAATGGGACAGGTGGATAGGGAAGGATTGAGTAATGGGACTGGTGGATAGGGGAAGGGTTGGTAATGGGACAGGTGGATAGGGGAAGGGTTGGTAAATGGACAGGTGGATAGGGGAAGGATTGGTAATGGGACTGGTGGATAGGGGAAGGATTGTTAATGGGACTGGTGGATATGGGAAGGATTTGTAATGGGACTGGTGGATAGGGGAAGGATTGGTAATGGGACTGGTGGATAGGGAAGGATTGTAATGGGACTGGTGGATAGGGGAAGGGTTGGTATGGGACTGGTGGAGAGGGAAGGATTGGTAATGGGACTGGTGGATAGGGAAGGATTGGTAATGGGACTGGTGGATAGGGAAGGATTGGTAATGGGACTGGTGGATAGAAGGCTGGTAATGGGACAGGTGGATAGGAAGGATTGGTAATGGGACTGGTGGATAGGGAAGGATTGGTAATGGGACTGGTGGATAGGGAAGGATTGGTAATGGGACAGGTGGATAGGAAGGATTGGTAATGGGACTGGTGGATAGGGGAAGGGTTGGTAATGGGACAGGTGGATAGGGGAAGGATTGGTAATGGGACTGGTGGATAGGGGAAGGCATGGTAATTGGACAGGTGGATAGGGAAGAGTTGGTAATGGGACTGGTGGATAGGGGAAGGATTGGTAATGGGACTGGTGGATAGGGGAAGGATTGGTAATGGGACTGGTGGATAGGGGAAGGATTGGTAATGGGACTGGTGGATAGGGGAAGGATTGGTAATGGACTGGTGGATAGGGAAGGACTGGTAATGGGACTGGTGGATAGGGAAGGATTGGTAATGGACCGGTGGATAGGGGAAGGCTGGTAATGGGACTGGTGGATAGGGAAGGATTGGTAATGGACAGGTGGATAGGGGGAAGGATTGGTAATGGGACTGGTGGATAGGGGAAGGATTGGTAATGGGACTGGTGGATAGGGGAAGGATTGGTAATGGGACTGGTGGATAGGGAAGGGCTGGTAATGGGCTTGGTGGATAGGGAAGGCTGGTAATGGGACTGGTGGATAGGGAAGTGTTGGTAATGGGACTGGTGGTTAGGGGAAGGGTTGGTAATGGGACTGGTGGATACGGGAAGGATTGGTAATGGGACTGGTGGATAGGGGAAGGATTGGTAATGGGACTGGTGGATAGGGGAAGGTTTGGTAATGGGACTGGTGGATAGGGGAAGGATTGGTAATGGGACTGGTGGATAGGGTAAGGGTTGGTAATGGGACAGGTGGATAGGGAAGGATTGTAATGGGACTGGTGGATAGGGAAGGATTGGTAATGGGACTGGTGGATAGGGAAGGATTGGTAATGGGACTGGTGGATAGGGAAGGATTGGTAATGGGACTGGTGGATAGGGAAGGATTGTAATGGGACTGGTGGATAGGGAAGGATTGGTAATGGGACTGGTGGATAGGGAAGGATTGGTAATGGGACTGGTGGATAGGGGAAGGATTGGTAATGGGACCATGGATAGGGGAAGGTTGGTAATGGGACAGGTGGATAGGGAAGGATTGGTAATGGGACTGGTGGATAGGGAAGGATTGGTAATGGGACTGGTGGATAGGGAAGGATTGGTAATGGGACTGGTGGATAGGGAAGGCTGGTAATGGGACAGGTGGATAGGGGAAGGATTGGTAATGGGACTGGTGGATAGGGGAAGGATTGGTAATGGACAGTTGGATAGGGGTTGGATTGGTAATGGACTGGTGGATAGGGGAAGGTTGGTAATGGGACTGGTGGATAGGGGAAGGATTGGTAATGGGACTTGTGGAAAGGGTAAGGGTTGGTAATGGGACAGGTGAATATGGTAAGGGTTGGTAATGTGACTGATGGATAGGGTAAAGGTTTGTAATGTGACCGGTGGATAGGGGAAGGATTGGTAATGGGACTGGTGGATAGGGAAGGCTGGTAATGGGACTGGTGGATAGGGGAAAGATTGGTAATGGGACTGGTGGATAGGGGAAGGTTGGTAATGGGACTGGTGGATAGGGAAGGATTGGTAATGGGACTGGTGGATAGGGGAAGGATTGGTAATGGGACTGGTGGATAGGGGAAGGATTGGTAATGGGACTGGTGGATAGGGGAAGAATTGGTAATGGGACTGGTGGATAGGGGAAGGTTTGGTAATGGGACTGGTGGATAGGGGAAGGATTGGTAATGGGACTGGTGGATCTGGGACGGGTTGGTAATGGGACGGGTGGATAGGGAAGGATTGGTAATGGACTGGTGGATAGGGGAAGGATTGGTAATGGGACTGGTGGATAGGGGAAGGATTGGTAATGGGACTGGTGGATAGGGGAAGGATTGGTAATGGGACTGGTGGATAGAGGAAGGATTGGTAATGGGACTGGTGGATAGGGGAAGGATTGGTAATGGGACTGGTGGATAGGGGAAGGTTGGTAATGGGACTGGTGGATAGGGGAAGGATTGGTAATGGGACTGGTGGATAGGGAAGGGTTGGTAATGGACAGGTGGATAGGGAAGGATTGGTAATGGGACTGGTGGATAGAGGAAGGGTTGGTAATGGGACTGGTGGATAGGGGAAGGATTGGTAATGGGACAGGTGGATAGGGGAAGGATTGGTAATGGGACATGTGGATAGGGGAAGGATTGGTAATGGGACTGGTGGATAGGGGAAGGATTGGTAATGGGACAGGTGGATAGGGGAAGGGTTGGTAATGGGACTGGTGGATAGGGGAAGGATTGGTAATGGGACTGGTGGATAGGGGAAGGATTGGTAATGGGACTGGTGGATAGGGGAAGGGTTAGTAATGGGACAGGTGGATAGGGGAACGATTGGTAATGGACTGGTGGATAGGGAAGGATTGGTAATGGACTGGTGGATAGGGAAGGATTGGTAATGGGACTGGTGGATAGGGGAAGGATTGGTAATGGGACAGGTGGATAGTGGAAGGATTGGTTATGGGACTGGTGGATAGGGGAAGGATTGGTAATGGGACTGGTGGATAGGGGAAGGATTGGTAATGGGACTGGTGGATAGGGAAGGTTGGTAATGGGACTGGTGGATAGGGAAGGATTGGTAATGGGACTGGTGGATAGGGAAGGGTTGGTAATGGGACTGGTGGCTAGGGGAAGGATTGGTAATGGGACTGGTGGATAGGGAAGGATTGGTACGGGACTGGTGGATAGGGGAAGGATTGGTAATGGGACTGGTGGATAGCGGACGGATTGGTCATGGGCCTGGTGGATTGGGGAAGGATTGGTAATGGGACTGGTGGATAGGGGAAGGATTGGTAATGGGACTGGTGGATAGGGGAAGGGTTGGTAATGGGACAGGTGGATAAGGGAAGGATTGGTAATGGGACTGGTGGATAGGGGAAGGGTTGGTAATGGGACTGGTGGATAGGGGAAGGATTGGTAATGGGACTGGTGGATAGGGGAAGGATTGGTAATGGGACTGGTGGATAGGGGAAGGATTGGTAATGGGACTGGTGGATAGGGGAAGGGTTGGTAATGGGACTGGTGGATAGTGGAAGGATTGGTAATGGGACTGGTGGATAGGGAAAGGGTTGGTAATGGGACATGTGGATAGGGGAAGGGTTGGTAATGGGACTGGTGGATAGAGGAAGGGTTGGTAATGGGACTGGTTGATAGGGGAAGGATTGGTAATGGGACTGGTGGATAGGGCAAGGATTGGTAATGGGACTGGTGGATAGGGGAAGGATTGGTAATGGGACTGGTGGATAGGGGAAGGATTGGTAATGGGACTGGTGGATAGGGAAGGTTGGTAATGGACTGGTGGATAGGGAAGGATTGGTAATGGGACTGGTGGATAGGGAAGGATTGGTAATGGGACTGGTGGATAGGGAAGGGTTGGTAATGGGACTGGTGGATAGGGAAGGATTGGTAATGGGACTGGTGGATAGGGAAGGATTGGTAATGGACTGGTGGATAGGGGAAGGGTTGGTAATGGGACTGGATAGGGAAGGGTTGGTAATGGGACTGGTGGATAGGGAAGGATTGGTAATGGGACTGGTGGATAGGGGAAGGTTGGTAATGGGACTGGTGGATAGGGAAGGATTGGTAATGGGACTGGTGGATAGGGAAGGATTGGTAATGGGACTGGTGGATAGGAAAAGGGTTGGTAATGGGACTGGTGGATAGGGGAAGGTTTGGTAATGGGACTGGTGGATAGGGGAAGGGTTGGTAATGGGACTGGTGGATAGTTGAAGGACTGGTAATGGGACTGGTGTATAGGAGATGGATTGGTAATGGGACTGGTGGATAGGGGAAGGGTTGGTAATGGGACTGGTGGATAGGGGAAGGGTTGGTAATGGGACTGGTGGATAGGGGAAGGATTGGTAATGGGACTGGTGGATAGGGGAAGGATTGGTAATGGGACTGGTGGATATGGGAAGGATTGGTAATGGGACTGGTGGATAGGGCAAGGTTGCAATGGGACAGGTGGATAGGTGAAGGATTGGTAATGGGACTGGTGGATAGGGGAAGGATTGGTAATGGGACTGGTGGATAGGGGAAGGGTTGGTAATGGGACTGGTGGATAGGGGAAGGATTGGTAATGGGACTGGTGGATAGGGAAAGGATTGGTAATGGGACAGGTGGATAGTGGAAGAATTGGTAATGGGATAGGTGGATAGGGAAAGGGTTGGTAATGGGACAGGTGGATAGGGGAAGGATTGGTAATGGGACTGGTGGATAGGAAACGGATTGGTAATGGGACTGGTGGATAGGGGAAGGATTGGTAATGGGACAGGTGGATAGGGGAAGGATTGGTAATGGGACTGGTGGATAGGGGAAGGGTTGGTAATGGGACTGGTGGATAGTGGAAGGTTTGGTAATGGGACTGGTGGATAGTGGAAGGATTGGTACTGGGACTGGTGGATAGGGATTGGTAATGGGACTGGTGGATAGGGAAGGTTGGTAATGGGACAGGTGGATAGGGAAGGATTGGTAATGGGACAGGTGGATAGGGAAGGATTGGTAATGGGACTGGTGGAAAGCGGTAGGATTGGTAATGGGACTGGTGGATAGGGGAAGGGTTGGTAATGGGACTGGTGGATAGGGGAAGGATTGGTAATGGGACAGGTGGATAGGGGAAGGATTGGTAATGGGACTGGTGGATAGGGGAAGGGTTGGTAAAAAGACAGGTGGATAGGGGAAGGATTGGTAATGGGACTGATGGATAGGCGAAGGGTTGGTAATGGGACTGGTGGATAGGGGAAGGGTTGGTAATGGGACTGGTGGATAGGGGAAGGATTGGTAATGGGACTGGTGGATAGGGGAAGGATTGGTAATGGGACTGGTGGATAGGGAAGGATTGGTAATGGGACTGGTGGATAGGGGAAGGTGTGGTAATGGGACTGGTGGATAGGGGAAGGATTGGTAATGGGACTGGTGGATAGGGTAAGGGTTGGTAATGGGACTGGTGGATAGGGGAAGGATTGGTAATGGGACTGGTGGATAGGGTAAGGGTTGGTAATGGGACAGGTGGATAGGGGAAGGATTGGTAATGGAATTGGTGGATAGGGAAGGATTGGTAATGGACTGGTGGATAGGGGAAGGATTGTTAATGGGACTGGTGGATAGGGAAGGATTGGTAATGGGACTGGTGGATAGGGAAGGATTGCTACTGGGACTGGTGGAGAGGCGAAGGATTGGTAATGGGACTGGTGGATAGGGGAAGGATTGGTAATGGGACTGGTGGATAGGGGAAGGGTTGGTAATGGGACTGGTGGATAGGGGAAGGATTGGTAATGGGACTGGTGGATAGGGGAAGGATTGGTAATGGGACTGGTGGATAGGGAAGGGTTGGTAATGGACTGGTGGATAGGGGAAGGATTGGTAATGGGACTGGTGGATAGGGGAAGGTTTGGTAATGGGACAGGTGAATAGGGGAAGGATTGGTAATGGGACTGGTGGAACTGGGAAGGGTTGGTAATGGGACTGGTGGATAAGGGACGGGTTGGTAATGGACTGGTGGATAGGGAAGGATTGGTAATGGGACTGGTGGATAGGGGAAGGGTTGGTAATGGGACTGGTGGATAGGGAAGGATTGGTAATGGGACTGGTGGATAGGGAAGGTTGGTAATGGGACTGGTGGATAGGGAAGGATTGGTAATGGGACTGGTGGATAGGGGAAGCTGGTAAGGGACTGGTGGATAGGGAAGGATTGGTAATGGGACTGGTGGATAGGGAAGGGTTGGTAATGGGACTGGAGGATAGGGGAAGGATTGGTAATGGGACAGGTGGATAGGGGAAGGATTGGTAATGGGACTGGTGGATAGGGGAAGGGTTGGTAATGGGACTGGTGGATAGGGGAAGGATTGGTAATGGGACAGGTTGATAGGGGAAGGGTTGGTAATGGGACAGGTGGATAGGGGAAGGATTGGTAATGGGACTGGTGAATAGGGGAAGAATTGGTAATGGGACTGGTTGATAGGGGAAGGGTTGGTAATGGGACTGGTGGATAGGGGAAGGGTTGATAATGGGATCGGTGGATAGGAGAAGGATTGGTAATGGGACTGGTGGATAGGGGAAGAGTTGGTAATGAGACCGGTGGATAGGGGAAGGATTGGTAATGGGACTGGTGGATAGGGGAAGGATTGGTAATGGGACTGGTGGATAGAGGAAGGATTGGTAATGGGACTGGTGGATAGGGGAAGGGTTGGTAATGGGACTGGTGGATAGGGGAAGGATTGGTAATGGGACTGGTGGATAGGGGAATGATTGGTAATGGGACTGGTGGATAGGGGAAGGATTGGTAATGGGACTGGTGGATAGGGGAAGGTTTGGTAATGGGACAGGTGGATAGGGGAAGGGTTGGTAATGGGACTGGAGGATAGGGGAAGGGTTGGTAAAGGGACTGGTGGATAGGGAAGGATTGGTAATGGGAGTGGTGGATAGGCGAAGGGTTGGTAATGGGAGAGGTGGATAGAGATAGGGTTGGTAATGGGACTGGTGGATAGGGGAAGTATTGTTAATGGGACTGGTGGATAGGGAAGGTTGGTAATGGGACTGGTGGATAGGGAAGGGTTGGTAATGGGACTGGTGGATAGGGAAGGATTGTTTATGGGACTGGTGTATAGGGGCAGGGTTGGTAATGGGACTGGTGGATAGGGGAAGGGTTGGTAATGGGACTGGTGGATAGGGGAAGGATTGGTAATGGGACTGGTGGATAGAGGAAGGATTGGTAATGGGACTGGTGGATAAGGAAGGGTTGGTGGGACTGGTGGATAGGGGAAGGGTTGGTAATGGGACTGGTGGATAGGTGAAGGATTGGTAATGGGACTGGTGGATAGGGGAAGGGTTGGTAATGGGACTGGTGGATAGGGGAAGGGTTGGTAATGGGACTGGTGGATAGCGGAAGGATTGGTAATGGGACTGGTGGATAGGGAAGGGTTAGTAATGGGACTGGTGGATAGGGGAAGGGTTGGTAATGGGACTGGTGGATAGGGAAGGATTGGTAATGGGACTGGTGGATAGGGAAGGGTTGGTAATGGGACTGGTGGATAGGGAAGGATTGGTAATGGGACTGGTGGATAGGGAAGGTTGGTAATGGGACTGGTGGATAGGGGAAGGATTGGTAATGGGACTGGTGGATAGGGAAGGATTGGTAATGGGACTGGTGGATAGGGAAGGGTTGGTAATGGGACTGGTGGATAGGGGAAGGATTGGTAATGGGACTGGTGGATAGGGAAGGGTTGGCAATGGACTGGTGGATAGGGAAGGATTGGTAATGGGACTGGTGGATAGGGAAGGATTGGTAATGGACTGGTGGATAGGGAAGGGTTGGTAATGGGACTGGTGGATAGGGAAGGATTGGTAATGGGACAGGTGGATAGGGGAAGGGTTGGTAATGGGACTGGTGGATAAGGGAACGGTTGGTAATGGACTGGTGGATAGGGGAAGGTTGGTAATGGGACTGGTGGATAGGGAAGGATTGGTAATGGGACTGGTGGATAGGGAAGGCTGGTAATGGGACTGGTGGATAGGGGAAGGATTGGTAATGGGACTGGTGGATAGGGAAGGTTGGTAATGGGACTGGTGGATAGGGAAGGATTGGTAATGGGACTGGTGGATAGGGAAGGATTGGTAATGGGACTGGTGGATAGGGAAGGATTGGTAATGGGACTGGTGGATAGGGAAGGATTGCAATGGACTGGTGGATAGGGGAAGGATTGGTAATGGGACTGGTGGATAGGGGAAGGATTGGTAATGGGACTGGTTGATATGGGAATTATTGGTAATGGGACTGGTGGATAGTGGAAAGGTTGGTAATTGGACTGGTGGATAGTGGAATGATTGGTAAAGGGACTGGTGGATATGGGAAGGATTGGTAATGGGACTGGTTGATAGTGGAAGGCTTGGTAATGGGACTGGTGGATAGGGAAGGATTGGTAATGGGACTGGTGGATAGGGAAGGATTGGTAATGGGACTGTGGGGGAAGGATTGGTAATGGGACTGGTGGATAGGGGAAGGATTGGTAATGGGACTGGTGGATAGGGGAAGGGTTGGTAATGGGACTGGTGGATAGGGGAAGGATTGGTAATGGGACAGGTGGATAGGGGAAGGATTGGTAATAGGACTGGTGGATAAGGGAAATGTTGGTAATGGGACAGGTGGATAGTGGAAAGATTGGTAATGGGACTGGTGGATAGGGGAAGGGTTGGTAATGGGACTGGTGGATAGGGGTAGGGTTGGTAATGGGACTGGTGGATAGGGTAAGGATTGGTAATGGGACTGGTGGATAGGGAAGGTTTGGTAATGGGACTGGTTTATATGGGAAGGGTTGGTAATGGGACTGGTGGATAGGGGAAGGATTGGTAATGGGACTGGTGGATAGGGAAGGTTGGTAATGGGACTGGTGGATAGGGAAGGATTGGTAATGGGACTGGTGGATAGGAGAAGGATTGGTAATGGGACTGGTGGATAGGGGAAGGATTTGTAATGGGACTGGTGGATAGGGGAAGGATTGGTAGTGGGACTGGTGGATAGAGGAAGAATTGGTAATGGGACTGATGGATACGGGAAGGATTGGTAATGGGACTGGTGGATAAGGGAAGGGTTGGTAATATGACAGGTGGATAGGGGAAGGATTGATAATGGGACTGGTGGATAGGGGAAGGATTGGTAATGGGACTGGTGGATAGGGGAAGGATTGGTAATGGACTGGTGGATAGGTAAGGATTGGTAATGGGACTGGTGGATAGGGAAGGGTTGGTAAAGGGACTGGTGGATAGGGAATGATTGGTAATGGGACTGGTGGATAAGGGAAGGGTTGGTAATGGGACAGGTGGATAGGGAAGGATTGGTAATGGGACTGGTGGATAGGGGAAGGATTGGTAATGGGAACGGTGGATAGCGGAAGGATTGGTAATGGGACTGGTGGATAGGGGAAGGGTTGATAATGAGACTGGTGGATAGCGGAAGGGTTGGTAACGGAACTGGTGGATTGGTGAAGGATCTTTAAAGGGACTGTTGGATAGGGGAAGGATTGGTAATGGGACTTGTGGATACGGGAAGGGTTGGTAATGGGACTGGTGGATAGGGGGGGTAATGGGACTGGTGGATAGGGAAGGATTGGTAATGGGACTGGTGGATAGGGAAGGGTTGGTAATGGGACTGGTGGATAGGGAAGGATTGGTAATGGGACTGGTGGATAGGGAAGGGTTGGTAATGGGACTAGTGGATAGGGAAGGGTTGGTAATGGGACTGGTGGATAGGGAAGGATTGGTAATGGGACTGGTGGATAGGGAAGGTTGGTAATGGGACAGGTGGATAGGGAAGGGTTGGTAATGGGACTGGTGGATAACGGAAGGATTGGTAATGGGACTTGTGGATAGGGAAAGGGTTGGTAATGGGACTGATGGATAGGGGAAGGGTTGGTAATGGGACTGGTGGATAGGGAAAGGATTGGTAATGGGACTGGTGGATAGGGGAATGATTGGTAATGGGACTGGTGGATAGAGGAAGGGTTGGTAATGGGCCTGATGGATAAGAGAAGGGTTGGTAATGGGACTGGTGGAGGGGAATGATTGGTAATGGCACTGGTGGATAGGGGAAGGATTGGTAATGGGACTGGTGGATAGGGGAAGGGTTGGTAATGGGAGTGGTGGATAGGGGAAGGGTTGGTAATGGGACTGGTGGATAGGGGAAGGGTTGGTAATGGGACTGGTGGATAGGGGAAGGGTTTATAATGGGACTGGTGGATAGGGGAAGGATTGGTAATGGGACTGGTGGATAGGGGAAGGGTTGGTAATGGGATTGGTGGATAGGGGAAGGGTTTATAATGGGACTGGAGAAGGTGAATGTGCATTAGCTCCTTTGAACAGGTAAAAAAAAAAGAAAACCCCCCAGCAAGAAAAGGCTGTTGGCGGCGGCGGAGGGGGAGGGAAGGGGCTGTCTGACGGAGGAACCTTATTTTTTTTTCATCAAGCATCAAGCATCAAGCGTTCATTTTCTTTAGCTGTTTATTTTTCAGAGAACAGACACATCCCGTTTTCTTTCCTTGTTTTATTTGCAGGAGCTGTTGTTGTTGATGGTGGTGGTGATGGTGTTGATGAAGAGGAGTAAGAAAGAAAAAAGAAAAAGCAAAAGAAAGAAAGAAGTGTCAAAGAAAATAATGAAAGGAGAAACGTAGGTAATTGATATGATAAAGGAAAGCAATAAGAAAATAAATATGTGGTAATAGTGCTTATGATGAAGAAGAGGAAGAAAAAAGAGGAAAGAAAAGTATAAAAATAAAGGCGAACTATATAAAAAAATGATAAAGAAAAATAAAACATATCCTAGGGAAACACAATTGTGGAGAAAGAAAGTGCAAGAAAAAAATATTGTTGGAAAAAGGAGAAAGAATAAGACCAGAAAAAAAGGAAAACTATAAGAGAGATGAAACAGAAACAAAGTAAGGAAAATAAATGTGAGGATATAATTATATATAATTGCCAAAAAATAGATTAGTTATTGTTATTGTTGTTATTAGTGGTGGTGTGAGTACTCTTTTTACGTTAATCCGGGTAATTAATATCAGCTTAACACACACACACACACACACACACACACACACACACACACATACACACACACACACACACCATATCACATAACACACCACACAACGCATCCGCCAGTCTCGTTAAATCAATAGATACAATTCATTTAACAACGATGGACAGTTGCCGAGTCGAGAGATAATCCCCTCTCTCTCTGTCCGTCACTGTCAAAGGGTTGCCGACCGTGACAGCATGACCGGATTAACTTCATTATTGATATTTAACTCTGTGTGTGTGTGTGTCTGTCTCTCTCTCTGTGTATGCACAGAGAGAGAGAGAGAGAGAGAGAGAGAGAGAGAGAGAGAGAGAGAGAGAGAGAGAGAGAGAGAGAGAGAGAGAGAGAGAGAGAGAGAGAGAGAGAGAGAGTGATGAAGAACAAAGAGAGAGAGAGAGAGAGAGAGAGAGAGAGAGAGAGAGAGAGAGAGAGAGAGAGAGAGAGAGAGAGAGAGAGAGAGAGAGAGAGAGAGAGAGAGAGAGAGAGAGAGAGAGAGAGAGAGAGAGAGAGAGAGAGAGAGAGAGAGAGAGAGAGAAGAGCAAAGTAGAAGAATCAAGACGAGTTCGAAAAAAAGAAGAAAACTCAAAAACGAAATAAAAAAAAGCATTAGGGAAAAGAGTCTAAAAGGTGTGTTCACGGGGGAAGGTGGAAAATAGGGTTAATTAAGCTAATGGTCAGGTGATATTGGAGGCTGGGGAAAGGTAAAAGAAGATGGGAAGCGTGGGAATATAACGTAATGAGAAGGAGAACTAAGGAGTGTGGGAAGACGCTCAAGAAAAGATGAAAGAAAACGCGATGCTGGGAAAAGACGGAGGGGGATTCTTAAACATTTCGTCGCTCTAGCACACACAAGGCTTTCGTAGGTGTTGTAGGCCTTCCAATGGGTAGTTTTCTGACCATGGTGGTAGCTTGACAAGGACTCTGTACCATGAACGTGAAGAAGCATCCATAATAACAACTTTAACTTTTTTTTTGGCCCTTAGAAATAACTTATGTGAGAGTTATAAGCATTTAAGAGTACTGACTGGGGTACACTAAAGAAAATAAGGAAGAAAACGGAGGAGGGGAAAAAGCCTCGCGGAGAGAATTAAGGAAGGAGAGAAAGAGCTTGGAATGTAGGTACGAATACATAATGGAAAAAAGGTAAAGTGGGTGAGAAAGTGTAAAGAGAAAATGGGTTGCTAAGGAAAGGAGTAAGAGAGAAAATGGGAAATAGGTTGAGGGAGAAAGAATAGGTAGAGAAGGAAGAAAGCAGAAAATACATCTAGAAAAAAGAAAATACAAGGTAAAATGGAAGAGAAAATGGAAATAAAAGGGAAAAAGAAAAATAAGGAGGGAAAAAGAATAGGTAGAGAAGGAGGAATGAAAATAATAAGAGAAATAAGGGAAAGTAGGGAGAAAAAAGCAAGAGAAAGGAAAGAAAGGAAAGAAAAAAGTAAGGAAAGAGAGTATTAAAAGACAAAAAAGGAAAGGAATTAGTGAGGAAGGGAAAAGAAGGGAAGGGAAAGGAAGGGAAGGGAAGGAAAGAGAAGGGGAGGGAAAAGGGAACGAGAGGAAAGGGATGGGAAAAGAAAGGAAAAGGAGGGAAGGGAAGGAAGGGAAGGAAAGAGAAGGGGAGGGAAAAGATAACGAGAGGAAAGGGATGGGAAAAGAAGGGAAGAGAAGGGAAAGGAAGGAAGGGAAGGAAATAATAGGAAGGGAAAGGGAAGGAAAGAAAAAGGGATGGGAAAAAGAAGGGAAGAGAAGAGAAGGGAAGGGAAGATAAAAGGAGGAAGGGGAAGGGAAGGTAAGGGAAAAAAAGTAAGAGGAAGAAAAGAAAATAGGAATAACGAGAAAGGCAAAAAGAAAGTGAGGATAAAGTGAAGAGAAAAAAAGAAAGATGTTGACGAGATGAGGAATGAAAAGAAAAGAAAAGAGGGGGAAGGAAGAGGGACGAAATAATTAATCACATAGGAAGAAAGGAAAAAAATGATAAATTATGAGAGATAG
Source organism: Eriocheir sinensis (assembly GCF_024679095.1). Taxonomy (NCBI): domain Eukaryota; kingdom Metazoa; phylum Arthropoda; class Malacostraca; order Decapoda; family Varunidae; genus Eriocheir; species Eriocheir sinensis. Next base: position 8,448,448 of record NC_066567.1, read on the forward strand.
AGAGAAGAAAATAAAGAGGTGGGAAAGAGAAAGAGAAAAAGAGTGACCTGAAAATGTAGTTAAAAGGGAAAATGCAGAGGAAAAGAGAAAAAATAATGACGGAAGAGAGAAAGCAAAAAAAAAAAAGCAAGGAATGTAGTTTAATTAATGAAGAAGGAATGTATGAGAGAGAGAGAGAGAGAGAGAGAGAGAGAGAGAGAGAGAGAGAGAGAGAGAGAGAGAGAGAGAGAGAGAGAGAGAGAGAGAGAGAGAGAGAGAGAGAGAGAGAGAGAGAGAGAGAGAGAGAGAGAGAGAGAGAGAGAGAGAGAGAGAGAGAGAGAGAGAGAGAATTAGGAAGAGATGAAAGGGGACGCGAGGAAAAGGGGAAGGGAGAGGAAGGGAAGGGGGAGGGGAGGGGGGGAGCTGTTTACCTGGCTAGAAAATATCCAGGTACGCCTTAACTTCCCCCCGGACACACACCTGTTACGCCAAAGAGGTGTTTCCAGGTAATTTTTTTGTGTTCCAGGTCATATTTTGTGTTGCTTAATTAGTTTGTTTATCTGGTCGAGTCTTACCTGTGCCCTTGTTTGTGTTGCCTGGTGTTTGTTTTGTTTGCTCTACGTTATCCTCTGTTTGTGAATGTGCTTCTGTTTGTTTGAGAATTTGCGCTTGGGTCTTCGTTTTTCTGTGTGTTTGTTCGTTTGTGTGGTACTGTTCGTTTTGTTTACTCTACGATACTCTCTGTTTGTGTGTATATCTGTTTGTTTCTCTCTGTTTGTTTGTGCGGTACTGTTCGTTTTGTTTACTCTACGATACTCTCTGTTTGTCTGTATATCTGTTTGTTTCTCTCTGTTTGTTTGTGCGGTACTGTTCGTTTTGTTTGCTCAACGATACTCTCTGTTTGTGTGTATATCTGTTTGTTTCTCTGTGTTTGTTTGTGGTACTGCTCCTTTTGTTTGCTCTACGATACTCTGTTTGTTGGTATATCTGTTTGTTTCTCTGTGTTGTTTGTGTGGTACTGCTTCTTTTGTTTGCTCTACGATACTCTGTTTGTTGGTATATCTGTTTGTTTGTGTGGTACTGTTTGTTTTGTTTGACCTCGTTACTCTGTCTGTACATCTGTTTGAGAATTTCTGTTTAGGTCTCCGTTTCTGCGTCTGTTTGTGTGGTACTGTTTACTTTGTTTGCTCTCCAATACCTGTTTGTCTGTACATCAGCAACCCTTCCCCTATCCACCCCCCCTTCACTATCCCTTCTCCTATCTACCAGGCCCATCACAACCCTTCCACTATCCACCAGTCTCATCACCAACCCTTCCTTATCCACCTGTCTTATAACTATCCCTTCCCCTATCCACCAGTTCCTTCAATCCCTTCCCCTATCCACCAGTCCTATCATCAACCCTTCCCTATACACTGCCCCTTCACCTACCCCTTCCCTGTCCACCAGTCCCTTCACCACCCCTTCCTTATCCACCTGTCCCATCACTATGCCTTCCCCTATCCACCAGTCCCTTCAGACCCATCCTTATCCATCAGTCCCATCACAACCCCTTCCCTATCCACCAGTCCCATCACTATGCCTTCCATTATCCACCAGCCCCCTTCAATCCCTTCTCCTATCCACCAGTCCCCTTCAATCCCTTTCCCTATCCACCTGTCTCATCACAACCCCTTCCTTATCCACTACTACCCCTTCACTATCCCTTCCCTTATCCACCAGCCCCCTTCAATTCCTCCCCCTATCCAATACGCCTTCACTATCCCTTCCCCTATCCACCAGCCCCCTTCAATTCTTCCCCCTATCCACTACCCCTTCACTATCCCTTCCCCCATCCAGCAGTCCCATCACCAACCCGATATGGAATTGGTTAATGGAGTTTGGTAATGGTACTTGAGCGTGTTGGAACTCATGTTATAATCTGTTCATCCGAGGCAAACATGTAATAATTGTCATGATGCTTTTGTTAGCGATGTTTAAAAAATAAGTCCATGTTTTTTTTATGTTATGGTGATCGGTTTCAATACATCGTCCGTGCCGGTAATGTAACGCGCGTAATAGTATGACAATGAGGAGGTTTTTAATAGCTCTCCATCATGTTTTTCGTATAATGGCGACGCGCTACGATCATTATTCCCCGCCGTACGTGTTTGTATTCAACGTCATCGCCATCAACACGAGAGCATGTCCTCGATTTACAACATAATACACACCGCCGCCATTAGATATATATTGTGACACCGAATTTTATGGCCCGGAGTAATGTCACACTTATATTTAATGGTGGCGGCGGCGGTGGTGGTGGTGGTGGTGGTGGAGGTGGTGGTGGTGAAGGAGTTGAAAGAAACGCCCTTGTGAGCCAAACATTACTTCATGGACGAGTGCCAACCTTCGTAAAGGGGGGAAGGGGGGAGGAGGGGGGAAGGGAGGAGAGTGCGTGAGCGCGGGAGAGAGAGAGAGAGAGAGAGAGAGAGAGAGAGAGAGAGAGAGAGAGAGAGAGAGAGAGAGAGAGAGAGAGAGAGAGAGAGAGAGAGAGAGAGAGAGAGAGAGAGAGAGAGAGAGAGAGAGAGAGAGAGAGAGAGAGAGAGAGAGAAGGGGGGAGAGAGGAGGAGGAGAGGAAGAGAAGTGCAATGACGAATGTAAGATAAAAAAAAGAAGAGGGGAATTAGGAAGACGTATGGAGAGACATTTTAGAGATGGAGGAGGAGAAGGAGGAAGAAAAGAAGGAGGAAGGGAAAACAAAAGAAGAAAAGAGGAGAAATGAGAGAAACAGGAAGAGGAGAAGAGATGAAAAGATAAAGAGACATTTTCACGAAGAAGGAGGAAAAGGAGGAAGAAGAAGAGAAAACAGAGGAAGAAAAGAAGAGAAATAAAAGAAAGAGGAAGAGGAGGAGAACCAGAAAGGAGATGAAAAGAGGAAGAAAAGAGGAGAAATAAGAGAAAGAGAAGGAGAAGAGGAGAGGAAAAGAGGAATAAAAGAGGAGAAATCGAAGAAAGAGGAAGAGGAGGAGAACCAGAAAGGAGATGAAAAGAGGAAGAAAAGAGGAAAACAAGAGAAAGAGGAAGAGGAGGAGGGTAGAGGAAGTGAAAAGAGGAAGAAAAAAGGAGAAATTAAAGAAAGAGTAGGGAAAGGAAGAGAAGAAGAGAAAAACAAGATAAAGGAAAAAAGGGAAATAAGAAAAAGACGAGGAGGAGAAGAGAGGAAGGGGATGGAAGAGTAGGATCCAGACGGACCAAGAAAGGGAAAGTGTATGACCCGCACACCTGTTCACCTCAGTCACATCTGCACTAATTAACAATCTCAGGTAATCAGGTGAGTCGGGAATCAAGGTGCAGGTAATTCCAGGTGTTTCCATTATTAATTTACCTCCCAGGCTTCAGGTCAAGTTAATCTTCTTAGTGTGTATTTTTAAGCCAATAATGATACTAATTCGTTTATATCATCATTATTTTACTTCATTTATTTTTTTGATTATGTTGACAGAGTTTTTGGTGATTTGTTTTAGTTTCTTTTAATATAAGGTTCCGTTTTCTTCCTATATTAGTTTTCTGTGTATGATACCTTTTTTTATGCCCCTGAACTGACTCCTCTGCTTAAAAAAAGAAAAAAAAAATTAAGTCCCTTCCAGCAAATGACCAGTAACTCCTTCCTAATTTCCTTCTTTTTCATTATGTATTCTGTAGTCATCTTTCAGTTCCTTTTCTTCGTCTATGGTTACGTCTTCTTACTAATTCACATATATATTTTTTCTTCAGTTTGTTTAAAAGAATTTCTTCCTCATATATTTCATTTCCACGTTTTCTATTCGTTTTTTTATTAATTTTTCTCTAGTAATCTTTCAGTTCCTCTTCTTCGTCTATGGTTACGTCTTCTTACTAATTCACATATATATTTTTTCTTCAGTTTGTTTAAAAAAAAATCTTCCTCATATATTTCGTTGCCTCGCTTTCTATTCGTTTTTTTTTTTATTAAGTTTTCTCTAGTAATCTTTCAGTTCCTCTTCTTTGTGTATGGTTACGTCTTCTTACTAATTCATATATTTTTTTTCTTCAGTTTGTTAAAAAAAAAATCTTCCAAATATATTTCATTTCCTCTTTTTCTATTCGTTTTTTATTATTAAGTTTTCTCTAGTAATCTTTCAGTTCATCTTCTCCGTCTATATTCATGTCTCCTAATTCACGTATATTTTTTTTCTTAGTTTGTTTACAGAATTTCTTGCTAATTTTTCAGTCCCTCTTTTTTTATATATTGTTCCAGTTTTCTCTAATTTATGTTTCCTCTTTTTTCTTCTTAAGTGTGTTTACAGAATTTCTTGCTCATAATTCACTCACTCTTTTCTATACGCTTCGTTTTTTCCTCTTCAATTCATGTTTCCTCTTTTTTTTCTTCCTCTGAGTGTGTTTACAAGGTTTCCTCCTCCTAATATTTTTCTCTCCACCTCATCTCTTTCTCATCATTTCTCATCTCTCCTTCCTTCCTTCCTCTCCCTTCATATCCGCCTCCTGACACTCATATTTTTTTCCCTCTCCACGATTTCTTTTCACGGTTGCTCCATTTCCTTTCCTTCCTTTCGTTATTTTTCTTTCTATCACATTTCCTCTGTTTCTTATTTCTTTCGTGCTTGCCTCTCTCTCTCTCTCTCTCTCTCTCTCCTCCTCCTCCTCCTGACAGAATACAAATACGGTTGACTCTTCCCGTGACTTCACTCATGCACCTCCCGTTTTCTATATATAAAAAGGGAAGACTGTGATAAAAAATGGATGCATGCACTCTCTCCCGAACGTGTGTGTGTGTGTGTGTGTGTGTGTGTGTGTGTGTGTGTGTGTGTGTGTGAAGTGGATTTTATTACTTTATGGAGATGTATGAATTACCACCACCACCACCACCACCACCACCACCACTATTACTACTACTACTACTACTACTACTACTACAACAACAACAACAACAACAACTACGCACACCCGCTAAGCCTGTCATCATCCTTGCAAATCAAAACAAATCAAAACAAAACGACAACAAAATAAATATCACCACGTCCGCGCGAGACAGATTTGCATAGTGAGAGCAAGGGACGGACAACCCGGAGTAACTAACGCACGATAACTTACTTTGACGTACGGCAGCATTCGATAACATGGGACGCGTGTGTCGTGTGGGGAGCGCGGGGGACTGCTGCCTATCCGTCACGACACTCCGCGCCGATAGTAAGGTACGCGAGATCTATTGCACGACCCAGCGGGAGAGGAGGATGAGAAAATGATGGTGGAATGTAGTAGATGAGACGAAAATAGAGTGATGGAATGTAGCTGATGAAACAATAAAAGAATGGTAGAATATGGTCGATGAAAAAATATAAGCGGATAAACTAAATTATGATACATATGTAAATGAAAATAATTATATGCTGTTGCTGAGTAAATGCGCAATTCTAAGAAAGTTAAAATACTGCAGAAAACAACAAGAAAAGAAAGAAAACACGATAGCATAGGAAAGGACTTTGTGGAATAAAACAATAACAAAATGAAACTCAATGCAAAGTCTCATAAGGATAACAAGAAATACTGCAGAAAATAACAAGAAAGAAAACAGAACAGGACAGCATAGGAAAGGAATTTGTGGCATAAAACAATAACAAAATGAAACGCAGTGCAAAGTCTCATAAAAATAACAAGAAACACCCTCAGGAAATATTGAAAACAAACTAATATAAGAACTCATATTGTAGATACCAATAGAAGATAATATGATGCAAAGCCACACACAAAACGAGAGGATGGTAGTAATAAACAAACACACAAATACATACACAGAGAAAGAGCTGGAGAGATAAACAGATAGCATGCCATGGAAAACAAATTGACTGTCGTATATCAAACAGGAAAAAAGTGGACCAGTGAATTGATAGCTACAAAAAAAGAGGAAAAAAACCCGAATCAACTGAGCAGGATATTACAGATTGGAAACGTTTTAATCACTCACCAACGCAAGAGAGATCAAGTTACATGCGTTCCAATTCCATATGTTTCCAAGTTTTCAATCCCATGTCTAATGTGAAGAATAAATTAACATGAACGAACCAACTGAACACGATATTACAGATTGGAAACGTTTTAATCACTCACCAACGCAAGAGAGATCAAGTTACATGCGTTCCAATTCCATATGTTTCCAAGTATTCAACCCCATGTATAAAGTGCAGAATAATTTAACATGAACGAACCAACTGAACACGATATTACAGATTGGAAACGTTTTAATCACTCACCAACACAACAGAGAAAAAGTTACATGCGTTCCAATTCCACATGTTTAAAGTATTCAACCCCATGTCTAAAGTAAAGAATAATTTAACATGAAAGTACCCGTGCACCCAAGTCTTATATTAAACCACAAAAGTAACGGTTTGGTAGGTTTATGAGACCCTTGCTACAGTATTTCATCTTCCGTGTACCCCAAGAGAGAGAGAGAGAGAGAAAAAGGGAAGACGGATTAGGGCGTGGAAGATTACAGGGGTGACGGGAGTAACTGGAAACGATATCTGGATCACGAGAGAAAGTGGAGAAGGGGAGGGTTAAAAAGGGTGGTAAGGGGCGTAACCTGAGGCGCATTAAAGGGTAGAAATGAAGGGTTGGAATGTGTAAGGTGGAAGATTGAAAGGGGGAAGAGAACACATAGATTACGAAAGGGAAGAGAAAGGGAAGGGAAGAGAGGTAGAGGAGGTAGAGAAGGAAGGAACGGGAGAGAGAAGAGAAGGGGGGACGCTACACAGAGAATAAGAAATGGGAGAGAGGAGAAAGGGAAGAGTAGACATAAGGGAGATAGAAAAGAAATGAAAGAGAGAATACAAATGGGAACGCTACACAGAATACGAAAGGGGAGAGAGGAAGAACGGAAGAGAAAAGGAAGGGAAGGTAAAAGGAAGAACGGGAGAGAAAATAACAGGAGGTAGAAAGAGGATGATTGATAGGGGTGACTAGGAAAGCTACTTAGGTTACAAAAGGGAGCGAAGGTGAAAGGGGAGATGAAAGGTGAGGGAAGTGAAGGAGGGGAAAAGGAGATGGGGAGAAAAGAGGAGAGGAGGGAATGGATAAGAAGATAATAGGGAGATAGAAAGTAAGAGAGAGATAAAGTAAAAGAAGAAAAGCAAAAGAACATAGGGAAATAAATGTAGAAGAAGTAAAAGAAGAAAAAGGTGAAATGTAAAGCAAGAAAAAGTGGGAAGTAAAAGAAGAAAAGTAAAAAAATTATATGGAGATCTAAAGTACATGAGGTGAAAGAAAAAACAAGAGAAATAAAAAGCAAGAGAAGAAGACAAAAAAGAAAAGGGAAGAAGACAGGGAAATAAAAAGTGAAGCGATAGAAATAGGATGAGAAAGAGAGGAGGAAAAAATATAAAACACACCTGAAGAAACGGAAGAAAAAGAAAAGCGGGGAGAAAACAGGAAAATCGAAAGTGGACTGGTGAAGAGACGAAGGAAAAAGAGAAGAGGGAAGAAAAAAGGAAAATCAAAAGTGGACTGATTAAGAGACGGAGGAAAAAGAGAAGGGGGAAGAAAAAAGGAAAATCAAAAGTGGACATATAAAAATAGAGTAAGGAAGAGGAGGAAGAGGAGAAAAAATAACTACACACTCGAGAATCACCTGCCGGCACGAAGCGTCAGGTGAGGTCTTCATTAGGCAGCACAGGTGAGCCAATATTGCTAATTGCGTCATATTGGTGGCAGGTGATGGCAGGTAGACGGGGACGCTCACCTCGGGGATATATTAGTTACACTCAGCAGCCTTTGTCAGAGAAATTAATTTGTGTGTGCGTGCGTGCGTGAGTGAATGCGTAGGCGTGCATGTGTGTATGTGTAGTGTGTGTGTGTGTGTGTGTGTGTGTGTACAGAATAGTTACATGAGACATAAAAACAGCTACATAGATAGATAGCTAGATACAGAGAGAGAGAGAGAGAGAGAGAGAGAGAGAGAAACTTAATTAAATCGACAACTTCTATCCGTCAAAAAAAAAAAAAATCGAGTAACAAAAGAAAAAGAAAAAAACCCCACCCGTAAAAAGGGGGAGTATTAACAGTCATTTTTTCACCGATCGGCTTAATTAGAGGTGACAGGTGAGCCATGAGCCGGGCAGGTGAGTTGTGAAGAGCACCTGACACGGAGCAGAGGCAGTACGGCAAAAAAGAAAAGAAAAATGAAAATAGACCCCGCATGACACAATGACAGTGGATTAATTAAAGGTAAAATAAAAGGTAGAAAAAGGGAAGAAAAATGCAACAGGGAAGTAACACAATGCAAAACAAGACAACACAGGGAAGAAAAACACATTGAAAAAAATAACACAGGACAAATATAACACACACACACACACACACACACTCAATGCAATGAAATTCCACATGAAGCAACACAACAGAATAGATCTCAAATAGAAACAGATCAACGTAGCACAGACCGATAGACACACACACACACACACACACACACACACACACACACACACACACACACACTATACCTACATCACATTTCAGAAAAAAAAGAAAAACAGATCATGAACAAAAGGAAGCCATCAACACACAATGCTCTAGAACACAATACAATACAATAGTTCACCAACAGCAACACTAACAATAACAACAACAGACGCAGGAACCAACGACTGTTTAACTTTAACTTTAATTGTTGTCTGTTCGCTCGAGTCGAACACTTCCTCGTGTAAATGAATAGTATGTTTAGAGGTGGGAAATAGAGGAGATATAGAAATAGAGATAGCGATAGCGAGAGAGTGAGAGAGGGGAGGATTTAGATAGTGAAATATTAGGAGTAAACAGCGTAGAGTTTTATGGAAAAATCTAAAGCCAAGTAATAAATCAAATTAGCAGAGTCCCTCCACAAAAACAAGAACCCTTTCTCTCTCTCTCTCTCTCTCTCTCTCTCTCTCTCTCTCTCTCTCTCTCTCTCTCCCCTTCTTCTCCCTTCCTCCCCTCCCCCCCTTTCCCTCCAGCGCCTGTCTCATTCCTTTCAGCCAGTACCTGTTTACTTTCCTTCCCGTGATATTTAAACTCTCCTTTCCTCTCATCTCTCCTCCTCCTCCTCCTCCTCCTTCTTCTTCTTCCCTCCTTCTCCACCGTGTTATTTGCCTCATAAGTAGAATGCTCTCTGCCTCTCCTTCCTCTTCCTCTTTCTTTTCGTCTTCATATAATTTAGTTTTCTTGTTAATAATGATCTTTCTTTGTCTTTATCTTCTTCATTTTGTTCTCACGCTAATCATTTTGTCTTCTCATCCATTTTCTTCTTCTTTCACCCTTTGTGTTTCCTGCTCTCTCTCTCTCTCTCTCTCTCTCTCTCTCTCTTTCCTTCATCTAATCATAATGTCATTTCCTCTTTTCCTCCCTTCCATTTCCTTTTTCCTTTATCCTTTGTGTTTCCTCATTAATCTACTGTTTTCTCTCTATATTCTTCCTTTCTTTTCTACCTCTGTGTGTCTTTACCTATCTTCATTTATCCACAATCTTCTGCTTCATTATCGTGTCTCTCTTTATTTTCCCATTCTCTATTATGTATTTTCTTTTTCTTCTTTACTTCTCAGAAACACCTTCGACTACCCACCTCTCTCCTCCTTCAATTACTCTCTTACAGCTTTCCCCTCTCTCCTCTACGCCCTCCCCTTCTACGTTATTAAATACCTCTTCGTTTGTTTTGTATCCTCACTTCCTCTTCCCGGAAAGCTCTTCATCTCAACACCTCCCTCCCCTTCTTCCCTCTCTTCCTCTCCTCTTGCCTCCCTTGCTCCCTCCTTCCTGCCATTCCCTGCCTCACACCCCTTCATCTCTACGCCTCTTCACAATACCTCCCTCCCCTTCTTCCCTCTCGCCCTCTCCTCTTACCTCCCCCCTCCTTCACATCCTTACATCCCACCCCTTTCTTCCTCTCCCTATCTCCCACCCTGTACCTCCAATCCCTCCCCATCCCTTTTCTCTCATATCCGTTACCTCCTTTCCTCCCCATCCCCTCCCATCCTTTACCTTCCTTCCTCCCCTTTCCTCCATTCCTTCCCTCGTTCTCCGGGCATTTCACATTCCTTCCCGCACACAAGGTTCACCCCTGCTCCAAGACTCCCTCAGGACGCCCTCTGTCTGTGTAGGAAGTAATTACAGCCAACACCGAGACTGGCCGAGTAAAATTATCCCAGAATGAAGAGGAAGAGGAGCAGGAGGAGGAAGAGGAGGAGGAGCAGGAGAAGGAAGAGGAGGAGGAGGAGGAGGGGTAAGATATGTCGAATTTCTCCTTATCCATCTTCCTTTCTCTCTCTCTCTCTCTCTCTCTCTCTCTCTCTCTCTCTCTCTCTCTCTGGTGCAAGAGAGAGAGAGAGAGAGAGAGAGAGAGAGAGAGAGTGTTAAGAAGATTAGGTTAAGAAAAAAAAAACATGACCCAGGAAGTAAAAAGCGTGAAAGGTCAACACACACACACACACACACACACACACACACACACACACACACACACACACACACACACACACACACACACACACACACACACACACACACACACACGCTTGAACTCACACTTTTTCCGTACACACTTCACATCCCAATCAATTAAAAGCAGTTCAACAGACTCAAACACACACACACACACACACGCTTGAACTCACACTTTTTCCATACACATTTCACATCCCAATCAATTAAAAGCAGTTCAACAGATTCAAACACACACACACACACACACACACACACACACACACACACACACACACACACACACTAAGAGACACGTACACAATCATACACTTAAAATATAAATAAAAAAACACACTGCACTTCCTACAACAGCAAAACAAACTCATTTACTGCGTTTATTCTGGCTGGCAGTATTTGTCGTCACATTCCCATTTGCATAAACATATTTACTGGTAGGTTAGCGCGTTGTGGTGAGGTGGAGCGCGAGCCGGGTGGATGAGAGGGTGGATGAGGCTGAGGCTGGGCAAAGAGGAGGCTGGAGTGAGTGGATGACGGATGTGATGGAAGGAGGAAAACGGAAAACTTATTATTAATTTACGGTGTTATGATGAGAGTGGATGAGAAATGGGTGGAATGGAAAGAAAGGAATGAGGGATAGGTGATGGAGGGCTTGGTGGAGAAGTGGAAGGAGGGAACGGTAAGGGAATAGATGCATTGAGAGATGGGTGGTAAAGGGAGATGGATGAAGGGGAAATGGGTGAGTGGGTGAAGACATGGATGGGGGAACAGATGAAGGGACAGGAGAATGTGGATCTGCAGGGTGGATAGAGACATGGGTGGAAAAGGGAGATGGGTGAAGGGGAAATGGATGGATAGGTGAAGAGATGGATAGAGGAATAAAGGAGAGAAAGGTGGATAGGAGGAGGTGGATCAGCAAGGTAGATAGAGACATGGGTTGAAAAGGGAGATGGATAAAGTTAAATGGATTAGTGGGTGAAGACATGAAAGGGGAAAGAGATGGAGGAGAAAATGGTGGATAGGAGGAGGTGGATAGAGACATGGGTGGGAAAGGGAGATGGATAAAGGGGAAATGGAGGAATAGGTGAAGACATGGGAGAGGAAATAGATAGAGGTTAGAAAGGTGGATAGGAGGAGGTGGATCAGCAGGGTGGATAGACGTGTGGAGAAGGGAGATGTAGACATGGATAGATGAATAGATTGACAACTGGACGGTGAAAAGGAGGTGGATAGGATAGAGAGATGGAGTAAGAGGTAAGTGGAGAGACAGGTGGAGGAATGGAAAAAACAAATGTGGAAGGAGGGACAAGTGGAGGTGTGGAGGGGCTGCAGGAAGGCGGGCGTAATGGACAGAGGTAGAAGGTTTAACGCCAATATGTAAATGCAATTAATTTCCGTTTGTTTAATGAAGTGTTCAGGCGCAATGCCAGCGTGGTAATGAGTCAAGTGTGTTCCAGCGGCGGCAACACAACCCCTGACGTCAACACAGCCGCCGAACTTTTTGTGTTGCGCGCTGGTGTCACGAGGGAGGAAGCGGGACTGACGGCTGACTGACGCACACATAAAACACGGATAACGGCTGATGGAAACACGCGGACCGCAAACACTCACGCGGACACCAATCTATGTTCGGAAAGGTGGAAATTGTGAGGGAAAACAGTAATGACGGTGCGAGACGTAATAATGAGTCGTATACAGCTAGGAAGAGTGAGAATGACGCCAGAGATTACAGGGATAATAACTGATGGAAACGCTCACACGGACACCAATACACGTTCGGAAAGGTAGAAATTGTGAGGGAAAACAGTAATGACGCTGCGAGACGTAATAATGAGTCATATATAGCTAGGAAAAGGGAGAATGACGGAGATTGACACGCACAGAACACAGGGATGACAACTGATGGAAAACACACACACACACACACACACGGACCGCAATATACGTTCGGAAAGGTGGAAACTGCGAAGGAAAAACAGTAATTACGCAGAGACACTCAATAATGGATCGCAGACAGCTGGGAACAGAGAGACTGACGGAGACTGATACACACATAGGAAAAGATATACAAGAAGAAGAAGATATGTTTAAAAAGGTGAAAATTATGAAGGAAAAACAGTAATTATGCTACGAAACACAATAATGAGTCACATAGAGCCTGAAAGAGAGAGAATGATTTAGACTCACACAAACACACACACACACACACACACACACACACACACACATACAGAACACACGGACAACAGCTGATGGAAGCACACATACACAGACAGCAATATACATTCAAAAAGGTGGAAATTGTCAAGGGAAAACATGAACACCGCGCTGAGTTGCAATAATGATTCATATGTAGCCGGGAACAGCGAGGATGGCGGAGACTGAAATACATAAAACAAGATACACGTGGCAGATGTTGCAGATACACAGGGACAATGACACATGCTCGGAAAGGTGGAAATTGTGAAGGAGAGACAGTAATGACGCTCTGAGACATATTAATGATTCAAATATAGCTAGGAAAAGCGAGCATGACGGAGACAGACACACATAGTAGAACAAGAGACACATGGCAGCTGATGGAGATACACACGCACAATGACACATGTTCAAAAAAGGAGGAAAACTGTTGCAGAGGAAACATAGATGATACATTAAAGCGAAGTAACGATTCAGAGCGCAAATTGTACTAGGAAATGACGAATGAACATAAAAACAAAACATAACAGCTCATTGAGATACACACACACAATGACACATGTTAAAAAAAGCCTGAAAACTGCAACAAAGGAAATATAGATGATACACTGAAGCGAAGTAACGATTCAGAGAGCAAATTGTACTAGGAAATGACGAATGAACATAAAGACAAAACAGAACAGCTCATTGAGATACACACACACAATGACACATGTTCAAAAAGAGGTGGAAAACTGTAAGAAAGGAAACATAGATGATACATTGAAGCGAAGTAACGATTCAGAGAGCAAATGATACCAGGAAATGAGTAATGAACATAAAACAAAACATATCTGATTGTATACACGCACAATGACACATGTTAAAAAAAAGCTGGAAAAACTGCAACAAAGGAAACACAAATGATACAATGAAGCGAAGTAACGATTCAGAGAGCAAATGGTACCAGGAAATGAGTGATAAACATAAAAAAACAAAACATAACAGCAGCTGGAAATGCAAGCAATAGAGGCTCAAAAATGGAAAATCAGTAAAAAGTGAAATTGTGTAAAAAGCGAAAAAAGAATAATGGGGAGATAACACAATGATTCTGCCATAACTGGGAAAAGCGGTCCTGACGGATGACTGACAGACGCATAAAAGAAATACACACAACAAATGGTGGAAATGCACAGGCACGAACCACATGTCGAAAAAAAAAGTCGGAAAATGTAAAAATAAAGTAAAATGTGGTAAAATGGAAATTGTGATGATGGAAAAGATAAAATAAATGATAACATGAGACCAACGACTGACTGGAACACACACACACACACACACACACACACACACACACATACACTACAGCTGCCGAAAACACACACGGACCACATGACAAGCTAAAAACGGTGGAAAATTGAAAAAAAAAAAAAAACGAGAGAAGGGTGATACGAAAAATAAAATAATAACTCGGAAAAGTGTGTTAGACCGTGAGCAGAGTGATATAAAAAAGAAAAAAAACACACAAACAGAAAACAGCTGCTGGTAACTGTGGGGTTCTTGAAAGGTCTGGACTTCCGAAAATCTCGTAAATTCTCAGCAATAAAAATATAAAATAAAATATCTGAAAATTGAGTTTTCAGACTCACAGCCCCTCTAGTCCTTATTATTATTTAAATATCTGACCAGTCACATCTCTCATAGGGTAAGCAAAATCCAGATAAAACCTGCTCGTAAGTTTATTGAAGCAACAAAGAAACTCGCTGGAAATTAAGAATAATTAATTAGTCCCAGGCACACAGCAACCTAGCTAGCTATCTCAAAACATCCTGTGCAAAATATGTACTTAGCTGTAGGTAGGCGAAGAGGGAGTCACACCTGATCTACCTCGTGAGTCTGGAGCCCTGGAGTCCTTCTTCAGTCCTCTCTGCAACACGCCGTGCCCTCCTTACCTTCCAACGGCTTCCCTCGCTAGTAGTACACAGTCACTCTGGACTTGTGGATACTACAAAGCAGGAAAACCACCACGATAGACACGTGGCACGGAAGGCTGGTGAGGGACGTCTGCTCGCTGTCGAGTCTGGGCGGAAGAAGCTTGGAAGATGGCGGCGGGACCCACACTGCTCCGCGCCCCGGCCCCGATCAAGATGCCAGCTCTCGCCATACTGACATCTCGTTTTCTGTGTAACACTTACACTAAACGCCCTACGGCTATGGATTGTTATTTATTAATAACCTAACACATGCACTTGGTCATAGTGGGTCATGCATCCCACACATAGCTCAGCTTTGGCAGTAATAACGAAATGATTTGAAAAGCTCGCTGCTCCCGCCTTGGTTTTCCCGCCTTGGTGAGGGACTGAGTTCCCGCTCTCTCAATCAAAAAGGCGGTCACTTCCGCGGTATTTTTCCACGGGCCACTCCATGGATAATGAAATCATGACAGTAACACACACGGACAGAGGCAGAGAGAAAAAAAGGAAGTATAAATAGGAGAGAATTTTTATGTTTATATAGATATGAAAAAAAAAATAAAAACAGGAGTGAAAGTCGGTTAATGAACATACAAAAAGGTGATATTAGAGAAAAAAATATAACTGCAAATATATATAGATCGTTTATATTCACTCTCTCTGCTTATTTCGTTGTTTATTTTCTTTTTTTTTCTTGTTTTCCTTTAGTTTTCCTCTACATGTTTCTCATTTTCCCCGGAGCTCCTTTTCTCCTTTTCAGTCTAGTTTCGTTCTTCCATTTCTTTAGTTTCCTCCCTCTTTCCATCTCACTGCACCAGACTTTAGGTATATTCAAGCTCATTCATATTCTGTCCCGTTTTCAAATGCAAGAGTTCACCGGCATCTTCACTCTTTCACCATTCTCCGCATTTTCCTCCTCTCTTACATATCGACTTTATTTATCTATTTTATAAAAAAAATCTTCATATTATTTCTTCTCTACATCACACACAGGTTATGGTTTTTCCACCCCTTCTTCTCACCTTCTCTACACACACACCTTTTCTTTAATTGCTCCTTATCACCTTTATACAAGATTTTCCCTTATTTTCACACCTAATGACATTTCTCTCATACTTTAATATCCTCTCCTTTTAGTTCCATCTCTCACTTTTTTTCCTTTTCCTCAGCTTCTTACGTACTACAGGTTATATTAAGAGCCACTGAGCATCCCCATTACGACTCTCTCTTCTATAGTCAGGAATTTAATCTCTCTAATTCCAGGCAACCCGAGAGGCGGTACTTTTAAATGATCTTCGCCGTCTGTCTTATTTAGTTTTAATCTTGACTTATGTGTGTAGGTGTTCCCCTCTCTCTCTTTCTCTCCCTCTCTCTCTCTCATTATAGTAAAGGAAGATAATGGTTAAAAAGGGAATGAAATAGATGATGAGAGAGGAGAGAATGGGAAAGGAGCATGAGGAAAGGTTAAGTAAGAAGAAGAAGGGAATTGGAAGGGAAGAAGATGAAGGAAGAGAAAGGGAGGAAAATGAGAGAATGCGAGGAGGTAAATGGAGACAGAGAAAAAAGAGAACAGAAAGGGGAATTATGGGAAGAAAGGAGAGAAAGAGGAGGAGGAGAAAGGAGGAAGGAAATGGAGAAGAAAAGATAAAGTTGAAGGAAGAAGGGAAAAGGAGGAAAAGAGGAGGAAAGTAAAGGAAAACAAGAACCAAGCGAAGATAATGGAAAGCAGAACGGTAAAAGGAAAGTAAGAGAAGGAGGAGGAGGAGGAGGAGGAGGAGGAGGAGGAGGAGGCAAGATAGGGGAAGTACACAGCGGGCATGACAGGTTCGGGACAGGAAAAAAAAATATACAGACAAACAAAACGAAGCTGAAACAGAACAAAATGGAAACAAATGAACAACTCGAAATAGAAGGAGGGAAAGAGTGAGCGGGAGAGAGAGAGGGAGGGAGAGAGAGAGAGAGGGAGAGACAGGCTGCCAATAAAAACAACGAAGGGTAAAATGGAACTGTAAATGAAAAAGGAAAACGGGTAACTCTTTTTTTCCCCTTTTCTTCCTTTAACATATTCCTTCTTCATCCTTTTTCCTTCTCTTTCCTCTAGTATCGTTTTCCCTCTTCCCATACACTTTCCTTTCTTGTTTTCTTCCTTTCCCATTTTCCTTTACTCTCTTCTTTTCTAATCCGGTTCTTTGTTTTCTCTCCCAGTTCTTGTTCTTGCGCTTCCTCTTCTTCTTCTTCTTCTTCTTCCCTGTTAGCGGATATCCTGCTCCTCTTACCGTCTTTTATTGCTTTTTTATTGTCTCTGTTCCTCCGGCGGTGCTCAGTGCATAAATAATCTCCTCCTCCTCCTCCTCTTCTTCTTTCTCCTTCTCTTCCTTTCCTTACTTTCCCTTTACCTTTCTGTTTCCCATTATCCTACCTTGGTTCGTATTCATTCACTTTTCTCCTCCTTTCTTTCTTTCCCTTCTCTTCTTTTCCATTGCTTCCCTCATTTCTCCTCCTCATTCTTCTCCTCTTCCTCCTCCTTATCCGCTATCTCCTTCTCCTCCTCCTCCTCGTCTTCCTATGTACTGCCCCGCTGCACCAGACCTTATATTCAAGCTCATTCATATTCTGTCCCGTTTTCTGATGCAAGAGTTCAACAGCATCTTCACTCTTTCGTCTTATTCATCATTAGTCTATTTATCTCCCTTTCCCAGCATCCAAGTTATCTATGACTCACTCTCTCTCACACACACACACACACACACACACACACACACAGACACAGGAAGCGCCGTTATGCAACATTACACACAGTCACGTCCTCAAAGACAAATAAAACAGGATATTTGAGGTTGAGGGGAGGAGGGGAGAGGAAGGGAAGGGGAAAGGGGAGGAGGGAGGAGAAGGGGCCGAATGGAAGGGGGAATTAAGTAGGTCAGTTAGAGAGAATAAAAAGGGTCGAGTTCGGATGAAAACTGGGACGTTTTTTCCTTCTTCCTTTTTCCTCTTTTCTTTTTATCCAGTCATTGATTTTCTGTTTATTTTTCTTCCCTTTCATCTACTTTTCTTTGTTTCACTTTCTTCCTTTCCTATTTTTTTCCCTTTTTCATTATCTTCTCTTTCTCTTCCTTGTATTGTCTTCCTTTACTCTTTATTTTTTACCCCTTTGTCTTTTTTCCTTTCTATTTTCATTCATCCTCTTCTTCTCTAATTCCATTCTTCATTTTCTTCTCTATTATATCTTGCTCTTAATCTTCTTCATTTTCTTCTTCTTATTCCCCTTCTCTTTCCTGGTTTCTCATTCTTCCTTTTCTTTTTCCTCTGTTTTTTTTCTTTTTCTTCATCTTCTTGTTTTTTCTTCTTTTTCTTCTTTTTCCTGGTTCCTTTTTCTTCCTTTTCTTCTTTCTCTCCCTTCCTTTTCCTTTTTGTCTTCCTTTTCCTTTTCTTCTTCCTATGTTTCTTCTCTTTCTTTTCCTTCCTCTTCTTTGTTTTCTTCTTTTTCCTGGATGCTTTTTCTTCCTTTTCTTCTTTCTTTTCCTTCCTCTTCTTTTTCCTTTTCTTCTTCCAATGTTTCTTCTCTTTTTTCCTTCCTCTTCTTCTTTTCTTCTTTTTCCAAGTTCCTTTTTCTTCCTTTTCTTCTTTCTTTTCCTTCCTCTTTTTTTCTTCTTTTTCCTGGT
Source organism: Eriocheir sinensis (assembly GCF_024679095.1). Lineage (NCBI taxonomy): Eukaryota > Metazoa > Arthropoda > Malacostraca > Decapoda > Varunidae > Eriocheir > Eriocheir sinensis. The sequence goes on from NC_066567.1 coordinate 8,466,728, forward strand.
TTCTTTTTCTTTCTTTTCCTTCCTCTTCTTTTTCCTGGTTCTTTTTCTTCCTTTTCTGCTTTATTTTCCTTCCTCTTCCTTTTCCTCTGTTTCTTCTCTTTCTTTTCCTTCCTCTTCTTTATTTTTTCCTCTTTTTCTTCTTCTTCCTGGATGCTTTTTCCTTTTTCTTTTCCTTCCTCTTCTTTTTTCTTCTTTTTCCTGGTTCGTTTTTCTTCCTTTTCTTCTTTCTTTTCCTTCTTCTTCTTTTGGTCTTTTTCTTTTTTTTCTTCTTCTTTCTCTGGTTTCTCCTCCTCTATTTCGCCTCAAATCTCTGCACTTTCACACTTGTCCTCTGCTTTCCTTTCTTCCAATACTCTTTAACTGAGCTCCTTCTTCCTCTTTGTCCTCCTAATGCTCCTTCTCCTCCTCCTCCTCCTCCTCCTCACAATCTTGTTATTTCGCAATCTTTTTCTCTTTCTCTACTTAATTAATATCCTCTCTCTCTCTTGATTTCTCTTACTCCTCTTTCTTTCTCTGGTTTTATTTTCTCTTTTTCTCTTTTTTCTCATTTTTTGTCCTTCCATCCACTCTATTTTCTTCTTTTTCTCCTCCTCTTCTTTCTCTTCCTTATCCATTCCTCTTCACTGCATTTTCCTTTCCTTTTCCTCTTCTTGCAGTTTTATTTTCAACATCGTACTCTTTCCTCCTCCTCTTATACCTTTCAGTTACGATCCTCCTCCTCCTCCTCCTCTTCTTCCTCTCTTCCTCCTCCTCCTCCTCCTCAAGGCTCTTCGCTCCTGTCTGGCCAACGATAATGACTTTTAGACCAGATTAAGACACATGAGAGAGAGAGAGAGAGAGAGAGAGAGAGAGAGAGATGATTACTACTACTACTATTACTACAACAACAACAACAACAACAACAACAACAGCAACAACAACTTCATCAAATCTGCAAAACAAAAAGGAAAACATTTTAACCTTGAAACACACACACACACACACACACACACACACACACGGCTCCAACCCTCCCCTCCCTACACTCACACACAACCTCCCCCTCATCCCAACCCCTAACTTTCCTCCCTCCCACTAACCCACCCACACAAACACACACACACACGCACGCACGCAGGTCAGGCGGGGGTCAGGTCACCTTTGCGGCCCGCCAGGTGTAATTAGTGGGATTACTCTCGACTCCCTCAAGGAGGGCATCAAAGGGCTGCTTGACGCGACGCCATTAACGATATGAAGCGCCATCGTGTCCCGCTCGTCCCCTGGGAATCCCCTTGAAGGACCCCCCCTCTGAAGGACCCCCCCGTGAAGGACCCCCTTACTTACTACCTTCCCCCCTTCAGAACACCTCATAAACCCCTCACTCCCGTCTAGGTCCCCCTTTGAATCACCTCCTCACTACCTCTCCCCATTTCGGATCTCCCCCCTCTGAAGGACCCCCCGTGAAGGACCCCCCTACTTACTACCTTCCCCCCTTCAGAACACCTCATAAACCCCTCACTCCCGTCTAGGTCCCCCTTTGAATCACCCCCTCACTACCTCTCCCCATCTAGGATCTCCCCGCTCTGAAGGATCCCCCGTGAAGGACCCCCCCACGTTACCTCACCCCCTCTCTAAAACATCTCATAAACCCCTCACTCCCGTCCAGGTCCCCCTTTGAATCACCCCCTCACTACCTCTCCCCCTCTAGGATCTGCCCCCTCTGAAGGACCCCCGTGAAGGACCCCCCTCGTTAACTCACCCCTCTCTAAAACATCTCATAAACCCCTCACTCCCGTCCAGGTCCCCTTTGAATCACCCCTCACTACCTCTCCCCTCTAGGATCTGCCCCTCTGAAGGACCCCCGTGAAGGACCCCCCCTCGTTACCTCACCCCCTCTCTAAAACATCTCATAAAATCCTCACTCCCGTCCAGGTTCCCCCTTTTTTACCACTTCGTCTGCTTCCCTTTCTAAATTCTTGTATCCTCTTCTTCTCTAATCCCATTCTTCGTTTTCTTTTCGCCCATATCTTGTTCTTTATCTCCTTTTTTCTTCTCCTCATTCCTCTTCTCTTTCATGTTTTTTTTCCTTTTCTTCTTCCTCTGTTTCTTCTCTTTTTTTTCCCTCATCTTCTTTTTTTCTTCTTTTTCCTGGTTCCGTTTTCTTCCTTTTCTTCTTTCTTTTCTTTCCTCTTCTTTTTTTTCTTCGTTTTCCTTTTCTTCTTCCTCTGTTCCTTCTCTTTCTTTTCCTTCATCTTTTTTCCTTCTTTTTCCTGGTTGCTTTTTCTTCCTTTCCTTCTTTCTTTTCCTTCCTCTTCCTTTTCCTTTTCTTCTTCCAATGTTTCTTTTCTTTCTTTTCCTTCCTCTTCTTTGTCTTCTTCTTTTTCTTCTTTTTTCCTGATTCCCTTTTTTCCTTTTCTTCTTTTTCCTTTTCTTCTTTCTTTTTCTTCATCTTTTTTCCTGGTTCCTTTTTCTTCCTTTTCTTGCTTGTTTTCCTTCCTCTTCCTTTTTGTCTTTGCTTTCCCCTCACTACCTCGCCCCCTCTAGGATCTCTAACATAAATTTCTCACCCCCGTCTAGGACTCCCTCTTAATTATAGGCCTCCCCACTGAACACCTTATCGCCCCCTCTAGGATCTCTAACATAAATTTCTCACCCCCGTCTAGGACTCCCTCTTAATTATAGGCCTCCCCACTGAACACCTTAGCGCCCCCTCTAGGATCTCTAACATAAATTTCTCACCCCCGTCTAGAACTCCCCCTCAAAGGACCGCCATTGAAGGACCCCGCCTCTAGCTACCTTCTCCCCCTCTAAAACACCTCATATCCTTCCCCTCCCTACCTCATGCCCTCTAGTGTCCCCCATAAACTCCTCTTCCCCATGTAGGACCCCTTTTGAAGGATACCCCCACTTGCTACCTTCTCCCCCCTCTAAAACACATCATATACTCTTCCCTTCACTGACGCATCCTTTCTACGACCCCCAATAAACCCCTTACCCTAGTGTAGGACCCCCTAAAAGGACCCACCCCCCTTTCACTATCTAACCCTTCCCCCTTTAGGATCCCTCATAAGCCCCTTACCTCGGTCTTGGTTTCCTCCTTACCTTATCTCTCATTCCTCTACTCCTTCGTTTTCCTCTTAACTCTCCGTTTAACTATTTTTTTTCTCTCCTCTCTTTGCCGTCTCTATTTCGCATCTTCTCCTAATCATAGTTTTTATCGGCGTCGCATACGCCGATTAACAGATTGTCCATCTTCTTAGTGTTGTTTTTGTTGTTGCTGTTCTCTTCAAGTTGTTTTCCTGGCTTACCCATGCATTGTAGACATGACATTGTATAATAAGATTTGTTAGCCCTATTGAACCCTACAACATGGCGTTATAAACAAAGTCAGCTTTTTTTTTTTTTACGTCTTGGCCTGTGGCGCCGGTAGGCCTTCATAGTAGGGCCTGATGGTCGCCCCCAGCCCGTTGTGGCGCAGGCAAGTGTTTATAGTGGCGCCACCTTTACTTTTCAGCATTTTCCATTTTAGACCCCTAGTTGCATAATATAACTCATTGGGGGTGTGTTGGAGGATCATGCGACGCCGATCTAGCACAGTTTTTGTGCTATTAACACTTGTTCTCTCTTATAGCTTTTTTCTTCTATTCTCTCCAATCACCCCCATTGCCCTTCACTCCTTTTTCCCTCTTTACCCCTTTTTTTTAGTCCTCTTTACCTCCCTCTTTTTGCCCAGGATCCTTTTTTTCAACCCCCTTTTTCCTTTTCTGTCTTCTGTCCTTTCCCTAACTTCAATCCCTCTCCTCCCTTTCTTTAACTATCTTTTCCCCCCCTCTCTCTCTTTGCCCTTTCTTTTTTCATCCCAATCCCTCACGCATTTCTTTATCTTTTTCCTCCTCTCTTTCTTTGCCCTTTTATTCTTCATCCCTTCAATCCCTCTCTTCCCTTTCTTTAACTATCTTTTCCCCCCCTCTCTCTCTTTGCCCTTTCTTTTTTCATCCCAATCCCTCACACCTTTCTTTATCTTTTTCCTCCTCTCTTTCTTTGCCCTTTTATTCTTCATCCCTTCAATCCCTCTCATCCCTTTCTTTAACTATCTTTCCCCCCCCCCTCTCTCTCCTTGCCATTTCTTTTTTTCATCCCTTCAATCCCTCTCACACCTTTCTTTATCTTTTTTCTCCTCTCTCTCTTTTTGCCCTTTCTCTTTTCATCCCTTCATTCCCTCTCATCCCTTTTTTTAACTATCTTTTCTCCCCTCTCTACTTGCCCTTTCCTTTTTCAGCCCTTCCATCCCCCTAACACCTTTCTTTAAGTATCTTTCCCCCTCTCTCTCTTTGCCCTTTCTAATTTCATCCTTTCAATCCCCCTCACCCCTTTCTTTAACTATCTTCCCCCCCCTCTCTCCTTGCCCTTTCTTTTATCATCCCTTCAATCTCTCCCACCCTTTCCTTTAACTATTTTTTCCCCCTCTCTCTCTTTGCCCTTTCTTTTTTCATCCCTTCAATCTTTCTCACCCCTTTCTTTAACTATCTTTTTCCTCCTCTCTCTCTCCTTGCCCTTTCTTTTTTCATCCCTTCAATCCCTCTCACCCCTTTCTTTAACTATCTTTTTTCCCCTCTCTCTCTTTGCCCTTTCTTTTTTCATCTTTTCAATCCCTCTCACCCCTTTCTTTAACTATCTTTTTCCTCCTCTCTCTCTCTCTCTCTCTCTCTCTCTCTCTCTCTCTCTCTCTCTCTCTCTCTCTCTCTTTGCCCTTTCTTTTTTCATCCCTTCAATCCCTCTCACCCCTTTATTTAACTATCTTTTCCCCCCTCTCTCTCTCCTTGCCCTTTCTTTTTTCATCCCTTCAATCCCTCTCACACCTTTCTTTAACTATCTTTTTCCTCCTCTCTTTCCTTGCCCTCTCTTTTTTTTTTTTTTACCTTTTCTCTTCCTCCTCATGGTGTTTCTTTTGTCCTCCCTAACCCTTCCCCCTTAACCTACACCCCTTTTTCCACTCTCAACCTCCCTCATTAATCATCTTTTCTCCCTTATTTTTGCCTCGGATTCTCTCCTCCTCCTCCTCCTCCTCCTCTCAGCTTTCTTATGTCCCAATCCTCGGTCTTCTTCTGTTGCTCTTTCTCCTCCTCATTTCTCATCTCCCCTTCGCCTTCTTCCTCTTCCCGCCTTTATCAATTTTTTGCCCCATTCTCTTTTTTTTTCACTCCTTCTCTCCCTCCTCTTAGTCTTCCTTTCGTTCCTCATTCTCTTTCTTCTTTTCTCTACTTTTTTTTCTTCCCTTTCGTAAGTCACCACCAATACAAATACCATCAACACCACTACTTTCATCACCACCACCACCTCTACATACACTATCATCACCACTATCACCATCATCAACACCAATACCAATACCATCAACACCACTACTTTCATCACCACCACCACCTCTACATACACTATCATCACCACTATCACCATCATCACCACCACCCTCCAAACTCAAGCACTCGAGGGAAAGCACTTCACCACCACTATCACCTCCACCACCACCACCATTATCACCACCATTAAGTGTTTTATGGTTGATTTCGTATATTGGTGATGAGGCCCCTCGGCGCTCATTGTATCACCGCCCACCATCACCGCCACCACCACCGTCACTCTCTCGCTAATGTTGCCCGCCAGAGAGTATCAATAAATTTTTAAGTGATTTTCGAGGCTCTTGTTTATCTTGCGTTTCCAGCTAAAATAAAAATAAATAGATAGATATAATAGAGAGATAGATGGGTATTTTATTTTTTCTTTATTTCCTTTATTTCTTTCATTTGCTTGTTGGTTGGTTGCTTTATTCTTTTTTTCCTATATTGCTTCTTTCTTTCTTTCTCTTTCTTTCATTCTTTTTCTTTCTTTCTTCCTCTATCTTTTTCTTTCTTTCTTTTTCTTCCTTTCTTTCTTTCTTGATTTCTCGTTTTCTTCCTTTACTTCTTTCATTCTTTTTCTTTTCTTCCTTCCTTCCTTCCTTCCTTTCTTCCTTCCTTCCTTCCTTCCATCTTTCCTTCCTTCCTTCCTTCCTTCCTTCCTTCCACTAAAATAGGTGAAATAAATTTTATGTACTTTATTCATTTATTTTTTGTTTTATTTGGATTTTAAACTTAATTTCCGCTTCGATGAATAATGTCTGCGCTTCTTAATTGTGATGAAAAACCGTGAAATATTCTCTTTATTATTTTCACCTCAACGTATATTAATAAATTTTATGTTAATTGCTGCCTTTAACAGGTGAATGATGGGACTGAGGAAGGAAGGAAAGAAGGAAAGGAGGGAGGGACGGAAGGAAGGAAGGAAGGAAGGTAAGTTAAGGAAGGAAGGCAGGAAGGGAGGAGGGAATGAATGAATGAATGAATGAATGAATGAAGGAAGGAAAGGAAGGAAGGAAGGATAGAAGGAGGGAGGGAGGGACGGAAGGAAGGTTACAGTTAAGGAAGAAAGGAAGGAAGGAAGGAAAGAAGGAATGGAGTAGGGAATAAAGGAAGAGGGGAAGGAAGGAAAAGAGGATAGAATGAGGGAAGGAAGAAAGGAAGGAGGGGAGGAAAGGAAGGAAGGATGGAGGAAGGAAAGAAGGGAGGGAAGGAAGGAAGGAGGAAGAAAGGAGGGAAGAAAGGAAGGAATGAACAAAAAAACGTGTGAATAAATGAAGGAATGAATGAAAAAACAAACAATGAACTACTTAATGAGAGGAATGAATGAAGGAAAAAATAATAAACGAACAAATAAATAAACAAGTAAAGGAAGAAAGAAATAACCTACTAAATAAAGAAAGTAAAATGTGACTGAATGAGTGATAGGAGAGGAGAAGAGAGAAAAGGAGGGAAGAGGAGAGGAGACGAGGAGAAGAAGAGAAAGGAGAAGAGAGAGGAGGAAAAAGAAATGACAGAACAGGAATAAGTGGAATAGATTAAAGGAACAAGACTGAAAGAAGGAAGAAGGAACAAGAAAGAAGAGAAAGAGGGAGAGAGAAGAAGATGGAGATTAAACAAAAAAAAGGATAAAAAATATGAATGAAATAATAAAAAAAAATATCATACATTCCCTCTACCGACTTCCCCCCCTCCCCCCCTCCCCTCCCTCGTACTATCCCCCAACAGGTAACACAAGCTCTTCGACAAATAAGGAAGCAGCAGGACAGGTGAAAGAGAAAAGGCAGACAGGTGTAACACAGGTGAGTCAGGGATTAGATCTTGACGGACCTATGAGTACAGTCTGACCTCTCTCTCTCTCTCTCTCTCTCTCTCTCTCTCTCTCTCTCTAGTTTTTGGCGCTACTCTGTCCCTCGAGAGAGATTAATGGAGGAGTTGCGTTGACTTAGGAATTAAAAGAGCGAGGAAAGAAAGGGTTGAGAGAGAGAGAGAGAGAGAGAGAGAGAGAGAGAGAGGGTAAACACGAAGCGAAAGAAAATAAAAAGAAAGAACAGGGGGAGAGAGATAGAAAGAGGAGGAGAAGGGAAAAAAAGAAAAAAAACGTTGGAAGGGATATATAGGTGTTGGGGAAGAGGGGAAGAGGAACAGAAATTAAATAAGGAAGAGGAGAAAGAGGAAGAGGAATAAGAAGAGGAACAGGAAGAGAAGGACAGGGGGACTGATTAATACAGGTGTGATAATTAGTACGAAAATAAAATACCTGAATTGGTCCTTTCAATGGTAGTCTAATATCGAATCAATTCCTGGCAGCATCTGCGTGTGTGTGATGGAAGAAGAGGGAGAGGAGAGAGAAGATGAGGAGGAAGAAAGAGAGAGGAAGAGAGGAAAGGAAAGGAGAGGAGAGGAGGATTGTGAAGAGGGAGAGAGAGGAGGTAGAAAGAGAGAGGAAGAGCGGGAAGGAGATGAGAGGAGAGGAGGGAAGGATTGTGAAGAGGCGGAGGGAGAGAGAGAGAGAGGAGGAAAAAGAGAAAGCGATAGATAAGGACATAAGTTGAATAAATTAAAGAACGAAGAAAACATAATGAAGGGAGGAGGAAGAGGAGATAAGAGAAAGAGAAAGATAAGAACAAAATAGAAGAAAAGAACATAGATAAGGGAAAGAAACGTAGAAATAGGAGAACGAGGAAAAAAAAAGTCGAATGGAAGAAAACAAAAAGATAATAGATAAAAGAAGAAAATAATGAAGCAGAGGAACAAAAAAAATGACAGATAGATAGATAGACAGAGAACGAGAGCGAGAGCGAGCGAGAGAGAGAGAGAGAGAGAGAGAGAGAGAGAGAGAGAGAGAGAGAGAGAGAGAGAGAGAGAGATATCAGACCCCACTTCCTCTCCTCTAAACATGTATTTCCAGGGGTTCAGAGCGCGGTAATTAATTTCCAGAACGTAACTTGTTTTTCAGACCTTCAATACCCGCTGTATCCAATCCATTTCCAATCATGTGTGTGTGTGTGTGTGTGTGTGTGTGTGTGTATGTATGTGTGTCCCAGTTTCGAATTACAGGTGAAAATATTGCAATACCAGGTAATCACACACACACACACACACACACACACACACACACACACACACACACACACACACACACACACACACACACACACACACACACACACACACACACACACACACACGTCGTTAAACCCGTTGTAAGTTACTGTGTTATCGTTATATCGAAGTTCATATATCGTTGGAGAGAGAGAGAGAGAGAGAGAGAGAGAGAGAGAGAGAGAGAGAGAGAGAGAGAGAGAGAGAGAGAGAGAGAGAGAGAGAGAGAGAGAGAGAATCATGCGGAGGAAATGAAAGAAGATTGGATTGGCAAAAACAGAGTTAAGAGGAAGAGGAAGAGGAAGAGGAGGAAGAGGAGGAAAAGAAGGTCGGTCACGAGGAGGAGGAGGAAGAGGAAAAATTGGAACGTGCAAATTAAGACCAGGAAGACAAAACAGAGGAATAAGAGGAACAGGAATAATAATGAAAGAAAGAAAGAAGAAAAGTAGAAATGGAAGAAAAAGAAAAAAAATATAAAAAAATGACATAAAAAAGAAATGAAAGAATACGAAGAAAGAGGAAACAAAGCACAACAAAAGAAATAAAATAAAAGAAAAAAGGAGAGAGAATTGGGAGGAAAAAGATAAATAAGTATAAAATGAAAAAAAGAGAAAAAAAAGGAAGAGGGAAAAAAAAGGATGAATATAAACAAACAGAGTAGATAGAGTAAGAAGAAAGAGGAAATAAAGGAAGATAAAAAAAATGAAGAAAAAGAAAGGAGGAGGGAGAATTAGGAGGAATAAGAAGGGAAAACAAAGAAAAAACAAAGACCAAAAAAAAAAAGAGAAAAAATAATAAATAAAGTAAAATACATACGAAGGCGTAAAAGGAAACAGAAAACAAGGGGAGATAAAAAAAAGAAAAAAAGAGAAGAGAGAGAATTGGGCAGTAAAAGGGATCAAGGAAATGGTGGGAGAAGGGGAATTACCTCAAACGGGAGATTTGGGGCCTTTAGTATCGCTGATGACTCGCTAGGGACACTTTTATTGCCCTAGCAACCCTAAAAGGACCCTAAACTACCCTAAGATCCTCATCACTGTCCAGGCACTTGTTTGAACTTTTCCTTATTTTTTCATCGTCCTTTTTCTTCATTTTCAGAGTTTCATTTTCCTTCATTTTAATTGTTTCATTTTCCTTCATTTTCACCGTTTCATTTTCCTTCATTTTCACAGTTTCATTTTCCTTCAATTTCATGGTTTAATTTTCCTGAATTTTCAGTTTCATTTTCCTTCATTTTCACCGTTTTATTTTCCTTCATTTTCACCGTTTCATTTTCCTTCAATTTCATGGTTTAATTTTCCTGAATTTTCACCGTTTCATTTTCCTTCATTTTCACGGTTCATTTTCCTTCATTTTCACGGTTCATTTTCCTTCATTTTCACGGTTTCATTTTTCTTCAATTTCATGGTTTCATATTTCTGAATTTTCACTGTTTCATTTTCCTTCATTTTCAGTTTCATTTTCCTTCATTTTCATCGTTCCATCCTCCTTCATTTTTTCATCATCAATAATCTTCTCTTTCTTCCTGTTCTTTCGTCTCTATTTCATTTATATTTTTTATCTCTTTTCTCTCTATCTCTTCCTTTTATTTTTTCTTTGCTCTTCCTCTCCTCTCTTCTTCTCTTTTTCTCTCTTCCTCGTGGATTTCTATTTTTTTCATCATTTTTCTTATTCCTCTGTTTTTACCTTTTATATCCTCCACCTCCTCCTCCTCTTCCTCCTCATTATTCTCATTTCTCTTATTCCTCTGTTTTAACCTTATATTTCCTCCTCCTCCTTCTCATCTTCCTCCTCCTCATTATTCTCATTCCTCTTATTCCTCTTGTTTTACCCTTTATATCATCATCATCATCATCATCATCATTATTACCGTTACAATCACATTTCTATTAGTGGTCGAAGCTTCATTGTAATTGCATCACTGCTTCATCATTTCGAACCCGAGTGAACCGTAAAATCCGAAGCTTCGAATCGTATTAATATTAAGCGTCAAAGCGGGAGAAGGCTACAAAACTCCTTTATCTAATTCTATCCTACTCTCTCTCTCTCTCTCTCTCTCTCTCTCTCTCTCTCTCTCTCTATCATTCATACATCTTTCTTTTATTTTCTTCCCTTCATTCCTTCCTTTTTTATTTCCTTCTTCATTCCTTCATTCTTCTCATATTTTTTTCATTTGTTCCTTTATTCCTTCTTTTTTTTCTTTTTTTAATTTATTTTCTTCCTTTCTTTTCCAGCTTCCTCCTTTTATACCCTCAATGCAATCTTTCTTCCAGTTCTCTCTCTCTCTCTCTCTCTCTCTCTCTCTCTCTCTCTCAGATGACAAGTGTTCTGCTGCTTCGCGCAATATTTTCGAAGCTTCAATTGTGTTCGAGTCAGTGCTTCGAAACGCCAACAAAGATAGTGTGGAAGAGTTATAGTATTTGTGTTCTTTCTTCTCTCTCTCTCTCTCTCTCTCTCTCTCTCTCTCATCACAAAGCACAAGGAAAAAATAAATGAGGAAGGAAAAAGAAAAAAAAGGAAAGAAAAAGAATAGAAAATAAAAGGAGGAAAATAGGAGAGGATGAGGAAGAAAAAGAAAAAAAAAGAAAGAAAAAGAAGAGAAAACACAAACAGGAAAAAAGAAGAAAAAGAGAAAAAATGAAAGAAAAGAGAAAAACACAAGGAGGGGAATAGAAGAGGAAGAAAAAGAGAAAAATGAAAGAAAAAGAAGGGAAAACACATGGAGGAAAATAGAAGAGGAAGAAAAAGAGAAAAAGAAAAGAAAAAAGAGAAAACACAAGGAGGAAAATAGAAGAGGAGGAAAAAGAGAAAAAAAGGAAAGAAAAAGAAGGGAAAACACGAGGGAAATGGAAAAGGAGGAAAAAAAGGGGAAAAAGAAAAGAAAAAGAAGAGAAAACAGGAGGAGGGAAATAAAAGAGGAAGAAAAAGAGAAAAAGAAAAGAAAAAGAAGAGAAAACACAAGAGGAAAATAGAAGAGGAAGAAAAAAAGGAAAGAAAAAGAAGAGAAAACACAAGAGGAAGAAAAATAAAAAAGAAAGAAGAGAAAACACAAGCAGGAAAGTAGAAGAGAAAGAAAAATGAGGAAAAAGAAAAGAAAAAAAAGGAAAAAAACTAAACACACACTTTGACTTCATAAGCCAAAACGAGGAAAAGTTTATGGGAGCAAAAAACAAACAAACAAAAAAAGAAAAACAAGAAAAAAAGGAAAAAAAAAATCTAGTTCAATATTTTAGGATTTACAGCAACCATTTTTTTCTTTTTTTTTTTAGTTGCAGAAAAAGGCGAAATTCCTATTAAGTTAAGTACATAAACAACCATTTCGGTAATACATTTTTTTTACTATTTTTCTGGGTGGAGGGAGAGAAAGGGGAGAGGGAGAAGGTGGAGGAGAGGGGAGGGCAGGGGGAAAAGGTGGAGGTGAGGGGAGGGGAGGAGATGGGAGGAGAAGGGGGCTAATTCTCTCTCTCTCTCTCTCTCTCTCTCTCTCTCTCTCTCTCTCTCTCTCTCTCTCTCTCTCTCTCCTCTCTCCTCTCTCTCCCTCCTCCTTCCTCCCTCTCTCTCTTCCCCTCCTCCTCCATTCTCTTTAATCTTTCTCTTTTTCCTCGTTTTCTTCTTTTTTTCCCACGTTTTCCCTTTTTTCCTTGGTTCGTGTTGTTGGGGTACACGGTTGATGGCCTTTCGCTGTTTTCTCTTTATCTCATTATTCATTTATTTTTTCATTTATCTTCACATCCGTTTATCAGTTTAGCCAATCACTTATTTATTTAATCGCTGCGGACATTGATGGATTGGCAGGGTGTTGAGAGGGGGGGGGGGTGAGGAGCGGAGAGGAGGAGGGAGAAAAGGGAATGGAAAGAGGAAGAGTGAAAAGATTGAAGTGGACAAAAGTGAAAGAAACTGAAGGAGGAACAAAAAAGAGAGAGTATAAGAGGAAAGAGGAAAAGAGAGGAGAGAAAAGAGAGGAGATAAAGAGAAAATATGGAGGGAGGAAGAGTAAGAAAACGAAGAATATAAGAGGAAGAGAAAGAAGAGAAGGAGAGAGAAGAGAGAGGGAGGATAAAAGGATGAGGAAAAAGAGAGGAAATGAGAGGAGAGAGAAAAGACAGAGGAAAAGAAGGGAGAAAGAGAGAAGGGAAGGAGGAAAAGGAGGAACATGATAGAGTATAGTACAAGACTAGAAGAAATTGAAGGAGGTACAAGAGAGAGAAGATAAGAGGAAGAGAAAACTGAAAAGAGAGGAGAGGAGGGAGAAGAAGAGAGAGGACGAGGAGGGAAAAAGAGAGAAGGGAAGGAGGAAAAGGAGGAACATGATGGAATATTGGACAAAAATAGGAGAAATTGAAGGAGGAATAAAAGAGAAGACAAGAGGAAGAGAAAACTGAGAAGAGAGGAGAGGAGGGAGAAGAGAGAGGACGAGGACGGAGAAAGAGGGAAGGGAAAGAGGAAAGAAAAGAGGATACGAGAGGATAAAAGTGAAAGAAATTGAAGGAGAAACTAAACAAAGTGGGTAAGAGGAAGAAGAGAGAAGAGGAGGAAAAGTAAGAAGACAAATACAAAAAAATAAGTGAGAGAAATAACAGAAGAAACAAAACATAAAGAAAACAAGTTGCTATCCCCTCTTTTAAAACATGGAATGAAGAAGAGGAAGAGGAGGAGGAAGAGGAAATGGAAGAGGAAGAGGAAATGGAGGAAGAAAAAGAGGAACCAGGAACAATTTTCTTCCATTTCTTTGCATCCCACACGCTTCGTCTTCGCGCTGAGAGACTGAAACAGAGATAGAGTGAAGACCGAAGAGAAAATGTGTTAATCTTTTGTTTATGGAGAGAAAATAATGTGTACTGCTTTTCCTGTTGGTGAATGAAAACGTGAGAATGAAAATATGAATGAAAGAGTTAACGCTATTAGAAAGAAAAGGAAAGTAGAGCTGAATGTAAAGAAAAAGATGAATGAAAAGGCTAAAGAAAAAATAGATAAAAGCCAGGTTGATGAAAAAAATGAACAAGGTAGAACAATTAACATAACGATCAATGACCTTAACAAACAACAAACAAAGACCTTCACAAACAACAAACAACGACCTTTACAAACAACAAGCAATGACCTTCACAAACCACAAACAATGCCATTAACAAACCACAAACAATGACCTTCACAAGCAACAAACAAAGACCTTCACAAACAACAAACAATGACCTTCACAAACAACAAACAATGACCTTCACAAACAACAAACAAAGACCTTCACAAACAACAAACATTGACCTTCACAAACAACAAACATTGACCTTCACAAACAACAAACATTGACCTTCACAAACAACAAACAATGACCTTCACAAACAACAAACAAAGACCTTCACAAACAACAAACAACGACCATTACAAACCACAAACAACGACCTTCACAAACAACAAACAAAGACATTCACAAACAACAAACAAAGACATTCACAAACAACAAACATTGACCTTCACAAACAACAAACAATGACCTTCACAAACAAAATGTAGCCACACTGTCAACGCAGGAAGCCAAGGGTTCATAAAAATATCAGAATAAATGAATGAATGAATGAATAAAGACATGAATAAAGCAACAGCAAATAAAATAATAAAATCTGCTGTGGTTGAAAGTGATGGGAAGGAAAGGAAGGGAAGGGAGGGGAAGGGGAGGGGAAGAGGGAAGAAAGAAAGGGTAAGATGTTTATGGGAGGGGGATGTTTGGAGGGAAGGGATTGGAGGAGGAAGAAGAGGAGGAGGAGAAGGAGGAGGAGGAGGAGAGGAGAGAGAGGAAAGGGGAGAGAAAGGAAAGTGGGAGGGGAGGAAAACGGGGTGGTATGTCTTTGGGTTGAGGGGAGAGGAGGGGAAGAAGAGGGGAAGGGGAGAAAGAGGAGGAGGATGAGGAGGAGAGGTTAAGGGAAGAGGATGGGGAGTAAGTTGTCATTACCTATTAATCTATTTATCCACTTTTCTCTTCCCTTCTTCTCTTCCTTCCATCCCTTTCCCTTACTCCCATCTTTATCTTCCATTTCCCTTCTCTCCTTATAGTTGTCATTCACCTATTAACCTATTTATCCACTTTTCTCTTCCCTTCTCTTCCTTCCATCCCTTTCCCTTACTCCCATCTTTATCTTCCATTTCCCTTCTCTCCTAACTTTTCTTTCTATCTTCCTCTTATCTTCCCAACCATTTATCTTTTCCACCCCATTTCCCTCCTTACCCATTTCTCCTCTTCCCTCCCCTCCTCTTTCCCTATCATTCCCTTCCCTCTCCCCCCTCCATGTCTCCAATCCACCTCATCTTCCCCTTATCAAGCATCCTTTTCCCTTCCCTTACTTAACCACCTTTCTTTACCGATTATCTGTCCCTTCATCTACGCCTCAATCCCTCATCTCCATACAGGCCTTCTCCCTCGCTTATTACATCTTCTTTACGTTGAGAAAGCGGAAGAGGAAGAAGGAGGAGGAGGAGGAGGAGGAGGAGACACACGCACTCACACCCCCACACACACATACACATACTCTGAAAGGGGGTGGAAAGGGTGGGGTGGGGAGCCGTTGAAACCACCTGCTTTTAATATTTGATGCGCCTCGTAAATATTAAGTCTTGATATGCTCTCTCGCGACACACCTGCCCAATCACGCCGCCTACCTGATAAGTCACGTTGGCGCCGCTCACAGCCACCACCACCGTGGCGGTGGTGGTGGCTGTGAGCGGCATAAACTTCACTTTTCAGAGAGTAACTTTTTTTCTTTTATTTATTTTTTTATTTTCTTCCCTTGGTCTTTTTCATAAACTTCACATTTCAGAGTAACTTTTTTCTTTTTTTTTTCTTTGCTTTGGTCTTTTTCATAAACTTCACATTTCAGAGACTAACTTTTTTTCTTTTATTTTTTTCTTGTCTTTGGTCTTTTTCATAAACTTCATATTTCAGAGAGTAATTTTTTCTTCTTTTTTTCTTGTCTTCCTTTGGTCTTTTTCATACACTTCACATTTCAGAGAGTAATTTTTTTTTTTTACTTTTTTCTTCTCTTCCTTTGTTTGTTTTTTCACAAACTTCATATTTCCAACTCTGCACGGGTCACTTCATTTTCAGAGCCGTTTGAGTGTTTGTTTGCATTTTCGCTGACCTTTTTTTCTTACTTTTTTGTTTATTTTTATTGTTATTTTGCTGCCAGCTCGCGGATGTTGAAGGTAATGTCTTTTTTTCTTCTTTTTTCCCTTTCTTTTTTCCCGCAGCGCTCTGAAAGGGTCCTTCATTTTTCACTACCTCTGAGTGTTTCTTTGTATTATTTTCGTGACAAACATTTCTTTTTTTTTTTTTAGTTGGAGGGGAGTAACAGATTCGGAAGTGTTGAAAAAGTGTTATTTCTTTTTTTTCTTATCCATATCCCTGCGTTTCCATATATTTTCGGTACCTAATCTTTTCCTCGTTATTTTCCTTACAGACTGGCAACATATGTCCTCAACTTCACCTATACCTTTCTATCTATATCCCTTCGTTTCTTTATAAATTTCGGTAACTAATCTTTTTTTTTTTTTTACCTGTTTGCCTATAGCGCCGGTAGGCTTTCTTCAGGGGCCTGGTGGTCGGCCCAAGCCCGTCGTGGCGCAGGCAATTTATTTTTTATAGTGTCGCCAGTTATGCTTGGCTCATGCTGCCCCCCGGAACTCATTCTTGATTCACTTGGACGGTTTCTTTTAGAGTCCGGGTTGATTGGTGGTCTTCAGGACAGTATGTGGGCAGTTTTAGGCCACTCCGCTCATTACTTTACTTGCAGACTTGCAGCAAATGTCCCCAAATTCACCTATACCTTTTTATCTATATCCCTTCGTGTCTTTATAAATTTCGGTAACTAATCTTTTCCTCCTTATTTTCCTTACAGATTTGCAGCAAATGTCCCCAAATTCACCTTTACCTCTTTATCTATATCCCTTCGTTTCTTTATAAACTTCGATAACTAATCTTTTGCTCATTATTTTCCTTGCAGACTTGCAGCATATGTCCCCAAATTCACCCATACCTTTTTTATCTATATCCCTTCTTTTCTTTATAAATTTCGGTAACTAATTTTTTCCTCATTACTTTCCTTGCAGACTGGCTGGAAGAAAATAAAAAAAATAAATAAAAGAAAAAAAGTTACTCTCTGAAAAGTGAAGTTTATGAAAAAGAAAAAAGGAAAACAAGAAAAAAAGTTCCTCTGAAATATAAAATTTATGAAAAAGACCAAAGGAAGACAAGGAGAAAGAAAAGAAAACAAGTAAAACAAAAACAAGAATGCTAAATTTATGCAGCATTTGACGACTAAAATAACACACAAAACAGACAGACACAAAAGGGCGTATTATATATTTTTGAAGCGACAGAAACGGAAGAAAAAATGTAGAGCGTTTTTATTTTCCTGTTTTTTACTTTATTTCTTTTATTTTCTCTTCTATTATTTTGTGTTCATTTTTTATGCTTCCTATTTTCCTATTTTTTCCTTTGTTTCTTAATTTTCTCTTCTATTATTTTGTTTTTATTTTCTTCTACTTCCTATTTTCTTATTTTTTACTTTAGTTCTTTTATTTTTTATTCAATTATTTTGTTTTAATTTTTCCTACTTACGTACTATTTTCCAATTTTTTTCCTTTATTTCTTTTATTTTCTCTTCTATTATTTTCTGTTTTAATTTTCTACTTCCTGTTTTCCTATTTTTTTACTATATTTCTTTTATTTTCTCTTCAGTTATTTTGTTTAAATTTTTCTACTGCCTGTTTTCCTATTTTTTACTTTATTCCTTCAATTTTCTATTCAATAATTTTCTGTTTTATTTTTTTCTACTTATAATTTTTCATTTTCTACTTTGCTTCTATTTTTTTCCATTCTATAATTTATGCTTCCATTTTTATCTACCTCATATTTTCTATTCATTTATTTTCTATTTTGTATTCCTTTATTTACCTCGGCATTGATCAGCTCGCATTCCTCAGGTCAGTCAATAGTCGTCCACTGAGCAACACTGAAGCATTTATTTATTATTATTATTTATCATAATCATATTTTTAAGGCTCAGGTGATCCCTCTCGTGTGTGTGTGCGTGTGTGTGTGTGTGTGTGTGTGTGTGTGTGTGTGTGTGTGTGTGTGTGTGTGTGTGTGTGTGTGTGTGTGTGTGTGTGTGTGTGTGTGTGTGTATTGTCTTCTAATTGCTTCTTGTCTTTCCTCCACGAATTCTTCCTCTTCTTCCTCCTCCTCTTCCTCCTCCTTCCTCCTTCCTCCTGGATGACTACCCAAGTTCGACGGGCGATTAATTTGAAGAAGAGAAAATACAACTTGCTAAAGGAAAACAGCACTGACGAGGCACGCGAACAGTACCATCAAAGCCTCAGAGCTTGCAGAACACTCATTCGCCAGAGTAAACGTGACTATGAAAAGCAAATTGCACGCGAAGCCAAGTCCAACCCGAAAAAGTTCTTCACGTATATAAGAACCAAAAAGAAGACAAAAAGCAATATCGGTCCCCTAAAAGATGAAAGTGACGTACTAACACAGGACAGTAGACAAATGGTCGAAATCCTAAACAGGAACTTCGCGTCTGTGTTCACGGTCGAGAATACCCAGTCCGTACCCGAGAGCCCTTCCCCACCGATGGGAATCACTCCCCTAGAAATTGGTACAATCGACGAACGGGATGTGAAAATGTACCTAGACAAACTCGAGACAAACAAGTCTACCGGACCCGACGACTTGTCACCCAGGCTGCTCAAGGAACTCAAGCAGCAAATCCTCAAGCCACTCACCGCCATCTACAATCTGTCACTACAACAAAACAAAGTCCCGAAAGACTGGAAACAAGCGAACGTAACACCGATCTACAAAAAGGGAGACAAAAGTGTGGCCCTAAACTACAGACCAATCAGCTTGACCTCAGTGGCGGAAAAATCCTCGAGAAGATCATCAGAGACAAACTCGTTAGGTTCCTTGAAGACAACAACATCATTTCCGATGCTCAGCACGGTTTCAGGAACAAGCGCTCATGCTTAACCAATTTATTGGACTTCTTCCAAGGTATCTATGAAAACTGGGATAATCATATCCCCAGTGATGTTATATATCTAGACTTTCAGAAAGCCTTTGACAAAGTGCCACATGAAAGACTCCTCAGGAAACTTAAGTCGGCGGGATTAGGCGACGATCTGACAGCGTGGATCAAAGACTGGCTCACTGAAAGAAAACAACGAGTTGTACTCAACGGACAGGCCTCCGAGTGGCTCCCGGTCACAAGTGGAGTGCCACAGGGGTCAGTGATGGGACCCATACTTTTCATCATATATATCAACGACCTAGAACTAGGATTAAAATCCAATCTTTCAAAATTTGCCGACGACACAAAGGTGGGTGGGAAGGCCCTCACGACGGCAGACTGCGA